>NW_013666254.1:364359-387266 GCF_000517525.1 Limulus polyphemus
ATATATATATATATATATATATATATATAAACAAGTGGGAATTGAGTATTTCGTTATAAATTAACGAAAAATTACTTTTACTCTATGGCTCTCGACTCTGCGAAACTCTGTCATCAAATAAGCTTGCTCTTTCAGCCGTGGGGGCGTTATTATGTGACAGTCAATCCCACTGTTCATTGGTAAAAGATTAGCCCAAGAGGTAGCGGTGGGTTGGTATTAATTAACTGTCTTGTCTCTATACTATTACTGCTAAATTAGCAATGGGTAGCGCATATCGCCCTCGAGTAGCTTTGCTCGAACTTCAATATAAACCCAACTAAACCAAATCCTTAAATTATCGATTTGTGTTTACACCATTCACTACCCAAAGGGTTCGTAATACATATATATATATATGTTTGTTTGTTTGTAATTAAGCACAAAGCTACACAATGAGCTATCTGTGTTCTGCCCACCACGGGTATCGAAACCCGGATTCTAGCGTTGTAAGTCCGCAGACATATCGCTGTGCCACTGGGGGGGCATATATATATGTGTGTGTGTGTGTATTGTAGTGTATAATTTTATGTTACAACACTCAGTATTAAGAACTGATAGAAATGTATATAAATACGTATAATTAATCATTTTTGTATAAATTACTCAGTGAGCTCAAGCACTAATCAGTGCGATAAACTGTAATATCGATGATAATTTTGATTACATTTTTACCTGACTCGTATCTCGCTGTGTTTCCAATAAACAACGAAGCCACGGAGCCATAAACAATTTAGCGCAAGATTTAACAAAACACTCATGCTGGGACAGTAACATCAAAATTATTAGCCCAGCAGTCATAGAATGATTCTGAACAGTTTCTGTGAGAACTATAGACTATAGTAAAATAAAATATATGGAGGAACTCATAGATGAGAGAGTTTTTAAAAGAAAATATATAAAAAGAAATTGGTATTTTTAAATATTCACCACTAGTATGCTATCTATTAGATAAATAGCGCCATCTCTTGTTCAGCAACATTCCTCTAACTCATTTCAGGAGAATATTGAACGTTTATCAATTTTCGCGCAAAACTACTCAAGAGCTACCTGCGCTAGCAGTTTCTAATTTTGAAGTGATAGACTAGGAGGAAGATGGCCAGTCAACACCACCTATCGCCAACTCTTCGGCTACTCTTTACCAAAGAAAAATGGGAGTGACCGTCACAATGTAACGCCCACACTGCTGAAAGGGCCAGCATGCTCGGAGATGGAGTACAGAAGAAGAATAGTTTGTTTGTTTTAAGTTATACACAAAGCTACACAATGGGCTATCTGTACTCTGTCCACCACGGGTATCGAAACCCGGTTTCTAGCGTTGTAAGTCCGCAGACATACCGATGTGACACTGGGGGGGGGGGGGTAAGAAGAAGAGATTAAATAGAATTATTATTTGTTTAGTCTTTCTGATATTGATCACAAAATATCTCCTTTATATTATTTTACAAACAAATTATTATGCTGAGCCAATCTCTTTACATGGCCTGTGTACTAGTTGTGTATAACAGCAAATAACATAAAGAAAGCATTTGCATGGTTGCAATAGAGACAAACTTCTTTGTGACTTACACCAACCTGTGCAAATAAGATTCATGGAATAAAACCCCAGCATAACGGAGTATCGAATCTTTATCCTTATGTGCAGGTGCAGTTTGCTCATATTAGTATAGTATCTATTTTGTCAGTTGGGTTCGAACACTGCACATTTCTGACTAGCTCATTTATATACAAAACCTCTCTTGATTCTGAACATTTCATTTTTTAACAACATCTACTACACCTGCTGAGGTGCGGGTTTGAACCCTGTTCAATCCTAACTTACACGTATATTGACCAAACCTATTAGCTAAGCTGCAGTTTGAGCTGTTATTTAGTCGTGACTGCCTTATGTGGTTATAACAACTATCCAGCCAGCTGAATTGTAGATTTCAATTCTGTTAACTTCTCACAAGCTAATTTGGTTCCAACTTCTACTCGGGCATTTATTTTACAGGCTACCTCATGCAGTGATAACCATGATTTTGTCAGTTCGGTTTTAATTAACGCCTATGTTTATAACATCTGTCTTAGTTGAAATATAAGTTTGAAACTTAACTCTGTTCGATTCACTTTGAAATCTTTATTAAATTCATAAATATCTATATATATTAGGGATGCCCGGGTAGTAAAATTTGGCCGAATACTGAGTCCGGATAGCCGGTCACTAAGCTTCGGCCGGGGCCGCGTGTCAACCGGGACCGAGTTCTCCCCTTACTCCACCCCCCACAAAAAAAAAAAACATACACAAAAATTAGAAAGAAAAACAAAATTGACGTTTATTACATTCAACCGAATAATTACCAACAGAACATTCAAGTTTTACTTTCAATTTTCAATGCCTAACCCCAACTTCTAAAACCCTAACCCGTATTATTCTCAAAACCCCCACCTTCCCCAGATATTCACTTCTCAAGCCATGCCTGTTATTAACCCATATTGTTCTCCGAATCCCCGACTTTCAGCGAGCGGTCAGTTTTTATTGCTCGGAACATGTTTATTTAACTAAACCAATTATTGACTGTGATTTTCAGTACCGTGTTAGTTCCCACAAAGATTAGGGCTTGGATGCCTAACTTCGACACTCGGCCGGAGCCGAGTATTACCGGGTAGCCCAATACCCGGCCGAGACCGAATATCTGGCCGGGTACCCGTGCATCCCTAATATATATATATAGAGAGAGACAGAGAGCAGTTAGATTAAATAGACTCACACAACATTTTTTTGTTAAGAAGTATTTTAACGACCTTTCCCAATATAAATCTAAAAACTATTATTACATATCTTCATAATACTTACAGTTATGATTAACTGATAGTTTATTTTAAATAAATATAATTTATTGTAGAATTTCTAAACGTGTTGTTATGTTAAAACTATTTTTCTGAGACAAAATGTAATAACTGACTAAATAATATGATCTCAAGAGATCATGCTATGCTGGTCGTTTTAAGAACAAGCACAATGGTGGTTGACGTATAAGCCGAACTAAAGCTCATTGCACACTGGATCCGATCGTGCATCAATTTTAATGAGCGTAACTGTCATGTGACAACTAAATCAACGAGCATGTATATTCACTATTGTACTTTGAGTCCGTAATTGTCGTACGATGGTGATTCTAAAATTAAATTAGAATTTAAATAAATTCAACTTGATTCGTCTTGGGGTGTGTTAAAAACTACAGGGTTTGGAAGAGCTCACATTGTCTGTTGCTGAACATATATAAAGATTTGTATAACAACGTATGTATGTGTTGTGTGTGTGTTGTACGGCAAGTCATTGCCGTGGAGCGATGCATGAATGGTATGTGTTACATAAAACATTAAATTACCGAACTAGTGCCATTATATATAAACACAAGAAATACTCTTGTACGGCCAGTGTACAAAACAGGGTAAGAATTACTCAGTCAGTGTATTTAGTGCTGACATCTATTGGGCTTTAATGATAGGATAAAGTAATATACCAGTTTCCACGTCATAGCGCAGCTTTCATTTCAATGAAGTAAAAAAAATGTTTAAAACTGTTATAAATGCCCAACTTTGTCACATTTTCAGTTCTGTAATATCCTAGGGCATAATTATTCTTAGAAACAAAAAAAATCTTTACAAATTTCTTGAGGCAAGAACCGTGAAAGTCTTTAATAAATGCATGCTACTGATAGGTTTAACGTAAAGTTCGTTGATTTCAATCCAATGATTACTTGTTGCATTATGAAATACGTAAATGTTGCTGTAGTAATTATAAGTTCTTAATAAGATTTATTAGATCAACTTTGCGTTTACCAACTTTATTTTTATCTGCCATTTTCAAAAGTTTTTCGCTGGTTAGGAGCAGCATAGAGTGTAAGCAATTCACTGGTTTATATTTTGTTACCATAGAAGATATGGTTATGTAACGTATGTTCAAAGGAGTCGGTTGTTCAGTGACTAGTCACGATTGTGCATATTAATCAACGTTGTCTTTTCTCTACAGCCTAGAAAATAACAGTGCCTTCTATACGCCCCTTTATTGATACGAAAGAAAAAAAAATTATGTTCTACATCGTTTTTTAAATAATGCTAAAACTTTTAATCCAGTTTTCTCCGGAATTTAAACATCTATTCTCTTGAAGAGATTTTAAAAATTCTTGTTTCGACAATACTTCTATAAGTTTCACAAAAGTTAAAGTTTCAAACAATTTTGTAGGTATAATATTAATAATTATTAAGAAGATCATGTCGCTATTAAATCCACACACACAGTTGAACCTAGGTTGTTTAAATCTTACACGATTTTTTTTTATTTATGAAATTAACCTTTATATGGCACAGTTTGTTTTAGAATTTTGAACACTGTGATTTGTTTAATGTCATTATAAAGCGACATAACGCACTCCCCACTGCAGTTATCGAAACCCGAATTTTAGCGATATAAGCTCACATAGTTACCGTTTCTCCACCGAGGGGGCGAATTTTGAACAAAGCTACACAAGATATGTCTACTTATAAGTTGTCCCTGGTTTTGAACTGACACACAGGATGTAAGGTAACCAGTTAACATCATCCACTGCAAAATTATGCATGGTTGTTTTACGAAAAATAAAGAACTAAATATTAATTTGTTCCACGGTCCTCAATGACTTATGTGGCAGACTGTTTATCAAGTTGAATGCATGGATCTTGTTAGAATTTTTTTTAATAGTTCGCCATAGTATATATAATATTCAACATTTTCATACTGACTTAAATGTGAATATATGAAAGTTTTACTGAACATTAATTCTTGAAGAAAAGTTATTTCAGTATTTTATCTGTTTACTTATGTTTATGTGTTAGAAACATAAGTTGTTGTTTATTTATTATACTATTAATATATATAATTAAACCTTACTAGTCTTCGTAAAATTTATATAAATTTTTCTACTCTGGCACAGTCTTTCCTATTTGATTAGTTTTTCAAAAGACAGTGAAGTGAGAATTGTTTCTCGCATATTTCAAAACGTTTTTTATCTTACCGAGAAAAATTTCATTTGAAGTTGTTAGGGATCTTTAAAACAACGCTGGATCAAGTCTAAACTTTCGATACTTTACAGTAAAGTTATGAATCCGTAAAGATAAAATAAGTACCAAATCTTGGGAAACTATTATCTCACTAAATAAACGGTAACAAAAACAAGAAAACTGTGTTTTTGAGCCTATTTTTAGATTCGCACTTGAACAATATAAGCTATAGTTGTGGCTCAATTTATAGAAAACGCCACTTTTAGAATGACAGCTAACAGATAAGACATAATGAATATTCCATAGGGTCCGCCGATGGCGCAACAATAAGTCTGAAGGCTTGTAACTCTAGAAATATTGTTTCTATACTCAAGGTGGGCACAGCACTGCTAGCCCATTGTGTAGCTTTGTGTTAATAAACAAACAAACTATTATAGAGGAACGAAATTCCTGCACAATTCCTTGCTAATTTCCTTACAACTTAACTTTGTAATAGCACCCTTAAGGAACGTTTTTCTGGATCAGTTCTCCAGGAGTTGCCAAGTTCCATTAACCAAAATTTCCCAGATACAACACTATACAGGCATAGGCCAATCAATAGTCTCTAGGACAAAATGGTAAGTCAGTTCTGCACTTTTCTTCATGTTAACAGTTAAACGTGACATTTTGGACTTCTCCTAACGCCTATGAGGTCTTTCTTGTAACATTTTCACATCAGGTAGAGAGCTCTTAATAAGTGGTTTCCACAAGCAGAAATGGTTCATAGAGACTGGAAATAAAACTGAGTTGCTTGTCACGTTGCATAAAGTGTGTGTCTTTAGGGAAATTCAAAAGTGTATTACTGCTCAAAATATTAAAAATGAATGTCCATTTTTGTTTGTTTGTAAAATAAAATACAAGAAATAATTATTGTTTTCTTTCAGTGAGGAATATTTGTTAATTCAGGCCAAAGCACTTCCAATACTTGGCTTACTAGAATACTTCTAGAAAAGGATTAACTGCTCAAACTGATACTTTAGAGTTACATAATACTTTTTCTGGAAAATGTTAAATTGGAAATGCTATAACTGTTTTTATTTAAGAAAAAAATGAGAATGTTATATCAAAATTATTTCATCCATTTATATGGATAACCTCGTTTAATCTGAATTTCTGGTGACGCACTTTTGATCTGAAGGACGCACTTCTGGTCTGAAAGTATAACAAATGGAGAGAAAAGATTAATGTCATTCTCCAAATCAATGTTTTTAGAATAATGTATTTGTAATTGTTTGATTATCTTGCTCTTTCAAAATGTTTGTTTATTTTATTTGGCGTCAGGCTACGCAAGAGCTGTCTGTGCTAGTTAACCCTACTTTTGTATAAACTAAAAGTAGAAGAAAGGCAGCTAGTTAACATCACCTACTGCCATCTAGTGGGTTACGCGAATAGTGATAATTGGCCGTTATTATTATAACGAAATCACTGTCCCAAGGTGCGGAGCGCGATCTTGCGACAATGGGACATGAACTTTAGATCCCCGGATTCACAGTTCGGCATGCTAACCAGCAGATCATGCCCAGTCCCACCCAAAAGATATCACAGAAAATATGAGGGTTTTAAGGACATACTCGCTTAGGTAAACATATATATATTTTACAAAACATTTATATGTTTTAAATATTAGACAAAAATCACGTTAAATTGAAATAGTTATGAAAGTTCTGAGACGTATTATTTATATCACATTTTTTTATAATTATTATTGAATTTGCTTAGTAACTCCTAAAAATATCCAGGGAAGATGTTCATCAAAAATGACAAGCTTGCTGGAACGTCAGTTCTTCCGAGTTTAATTCAAGTAAAATAAATTAACTAATAATATTGCAAGTAATAAATCTGATGTCAAAGTTTGATGTTAATAAAAATCATAAACCTAATTCTGATTTGTAATGAAGTAAATAAAATTAATAAAAATTACAGTTCATCGACTTAATCTAGATGATACCGAAATAGTTGATGTTCAAATAATTGATGATATGTATTGCGTCTCGACCATTTTCCTGTCCCGGCTGGCTTGGAGGACGCTGGTATTCTACGAAGGACTTCGTCGGTACTAGATAGTGTAGTTGACATACTATTACATTCTTCTTTGCTTTTACTCATGGGTTGTTATAAATCCAGTAAATTTTGTTTATTGATCGAAAAAAATGAAATGATTAGGTAATTCTAAATGAGAGTCTTCCTGTGTTCTGAAAACGTTGTTATTTTACCAGCTAGTTACTTCAATATACAACTGCACAGGTGAATAAACACACCCCTAAAAGAAACTCATTCTAACAATATTTTTCTAACTACCTCAAGCCTGAGTTTCGTAGGTAATCCACACTCCACAGTAACAATAAGTTATATGACACAATATTTGATTATTTATTTTAAATATTTCTCAGTCAGATCATTTAAGGTTTTTCTTACAAGCCCATCGAGATGGATTCCTATACGTGGTGAGGGGTCCTCTCAGGGAAAGTTCTGTATTTTCACTTTACCTCCTCTGGGATCTGAACATCCACTCACGTGATTGCTGTACGTGGCAAGCCGTGAAGAGGAGGAGAGGGTCTTGGTGGTTGATGGGGGGCTGTAGCATTTCAACACACCACTTTGGCCTTGAATTACTATAGAAGGGTGGCCTTGGAGTGGCTCCCCAGGGTCAGTCGGCTAGTTCTGTTGGGTTAGTGTCAACCAAGTACCAGTGTTGTGCATTCTTTATGGAAATTGTGGGCATTATCTGATGTTGGTGTTTGGGTATAGTGCTCACGAAGCCATGGCGTGGCTACAATGTAATTTGTTTGGCATTGTAGTGTGTCTCCTCGTAGGACTCCGTCATGGGTGGTGTCAGTGGACACTGAACAGTTTTTATTTTCTTATGGATCCCCTGAATTCAGAAAAAAATAAAGTACTTAAAACACAGTTAATAGGTAAGCAACCACATATGGAGGACTCTGTTCCACAGCCACCACACATGTCGGTTCCTGTACCTCGTTTTCTCATTCTTCATTCTTTGACTAAGAAATCATTAGGTTAAATATCTCCCCTTTTCATCCAGAAGATAATAGCAGGGTTTGCTGGCTCTACAAAGTCAGTCAAGAAGTTATGTTCTGGAGATATTTTGGTAGAAACATCTATGCCACACCATAGCGAGCTCTTCATGAAATCAAAGGTCATTGAGAATGTATCTTTTGAGGTTACTCCCCATACTACTTTAGATTCTTCAAGAGGAGTTATCGTTGAAAGAGATTTAAAGACCATTCCAGAGTCGGAGATACTCGCTGATTTGTCCAGCCAAGGAGTTTCAGCTATGCAACGCATCTCCACTCGAAAAGATGGAATACTGCAGCCTACCAATGTTCTGAATTTGACGTTTACATCGCCACGTCCGCCTGCCACTGTTAAGGCAGATAATCTGAGCTGTAAGATAGGGCCTTATATTCCTAGCCTCTCAAATGTCGTGGTTCTTTGATGTGTGCTCGTTGTGGTGGCAAAGACCACGATGCCTACGAGTATCAAATGGACCCTCACTGTGTCAACTGTGGTGGTTCCTATCTCTCTTAATTTCATTCTTGCCCTGAGTGGGTGGAGGAAAAAAGGTACGACACTTTAGGGCTGTCAATAACATTTCTTACCCCGAGGGTTGGAAGTTGTTGTCCCCTACTCCAACTTGGACATATGCTGCTGCACTACTTCCACTACTACAGTGGAAGTGCAGAAATATCTTTCTGTGCCTCCAACTGAGTCCTTCTATCATCATGTATGGAGTATTTCGCCCTCTGTGGATGCAAAAGTTAACAAGTCTACATTTACTTCTGTCTTTGTCCTCACTGTCACTTCTAGTGAATGCTCAGGTCCCTCTTCTTGGGCTCCGAGATGCAGAGTCAATATTCGGTCACGCCCTCACTCCATCGAGTCTCCTTCTTCCGACAGAGATCCATCCAATCGTTCTAGGATATGTTCCATGGAGGTTGACAGGCCTTTTTCTTCAAAAGAAAAATGTCATAGTCGCAAACAAAAGGGTTCTTCACTCAGTTCTCCTCCACTTAAATGAAAATGGCCATTTTGATACAGTGGAACTGTCGAGGTTTCCATTCTAATTTGGATGGCATTAAGGTCTTAATTGATTCCTATCATCCTGTATGTCTATCCTTACAAGAAACATTCCTTTCAGCGGTTTTCTTTATCCCAGAATGGCATGTTGTGTGATGGACGAGTCAATGGAGGTGTGGCACTGCTGGTTGACTAGCATGTACCCACCTTGTCTGTGCCACTTGATTCACCCTTTGAGGCTGTAGCCATCCGTATCTATATGGACCATACCATCTCTGTTTGTTCTATTTACCTGGCTGGAGGAGAGACTTTCAATCAATCAGACCTTAATGCTCTCATAGAACAGTTGCCACCTCCCTTTTTCATCTTGGGAGACTTTACTGGACAGAATCCCCTTTGGGGTGGTGCAGATGTTGATGGGACAGTCGTTCTGTGGAGTGTATGCTCTCAGATCACAACTTTTCTCTCTTCAATACTGGTTCTTTTCCTTATTTTCATGCACTTAGTCAGTCTTTTATTGTTATTTATCCATCTCTCTGTTCTCCTTCATTATTTTGTCATTTCTCTTGCAAAGTTGACAATGACCCACGGGGCAGTGATAATTTTCCCGCCGTTCTGAGGGAGATTGACCGTGGTCAGTACCACCTGACCCGATTGCCATGGTGGAAGTTGGAGCAGTCTGACTTGCTCTCCTTCACCACTCTTTCGGAACTAGATACTGCTGTCATTGGTCTTCCATATATTAATGACTGCGTGGCAGTAACTGATTGTATAATTAAAGCAGCTGTTCTTTCTATTCCCAAAACCTCAACACGTTTTCCATGATATCCTCGTCCATGATGGTCTCCTGCCTGCCAACAGACATGGAAGATTCAAAAACAGTCCTAAAATGCCTTTTGCAATATCCCACTCTTTCCAACTGCCTTATTTTCCAACGAGCCCATGTCCATGCTCGGCAGGTCAGACGTCAAAGCCAGATGGAGTCTTGGATTAAGTTCACTGCCAACATCTCTTCTACCACCAGTGTGAAATTTGTCTGGGACAAGATTCAGAAAGTCAATGGGAAGTATTCTTCTAATCCCCTTTCCATCTTACTCTCCAGTGGTCAGGAAGCTGCTGATGTACAGAGCATCACCGATACTCTTGGGGAGTGCTTATCGTATCTCTCCAGTACTTTTGTTTCTTCCCCTATCTTCTTGGCCATCAAGTCTCGTGCAGAGCAATTGCCTCGTTCCTTTCATGCTGATTGTCTCTATGACTATAATCGCCCTTTTAAACAGGTGGAACTATAACTTGCTGTTCATCAGTCTGACAGTACATTGGTTGGGTCTACTGGTGTTCATTACAAGAAGCTCATTTTTCTCCCACCTCTTTTGTTATTCTTCTGGCTGTTTTTAGCCAGACCTGACAGAAGAATGTTTTTACTTATACGTGGCATAAGGCTATTGTTTTACCTTTTTCCAAAGTCTGGGAAGGGTCTGAAGATTCCTTCTAATTATCGTCCAATTCCTTTGACTAGCTGTTTCTGTAAGACCTTGTAGAGAATGATTAATGCACGTTTTGTTTGGTTCCTTGAATCTATCAACCTCCTCTCGTTTCTGTTTTCTTTGATCTTGAGAAGGCTTATGACACTATATGGAGGTTTAAGATTTTGCGGGACTTCTATTCATATGGGTTGCGTGGCCATTTACCCATTTTTATTAGTAACGTTTTACTTAACAGGCGAGTCCGTGTGGGTTCGACCTTCTCCCGTTTTTTTCACACAAGAACATGGAGTCCCACAAGGTTGTGTCTAGAGTGTCATCCTTTTCAGTATTAAGATCAATGCTATCACTAAACAACTTCCTCCTAATGTGGCAAACGGCCTATATGTTGACGACTTCCACATTTCTTGTTGGTCGTCAAACATGAGGTTTATTGAGTAGCAGCTTCAGACTGCTCTTACTCGCTTGTTGAAGTGGACCACAGCAGGCGATTTTACCTTCTCTTCATCTAAAACAGTTTGCACTCATTTTTACCACCAGAAAGGTTTACACCCGATCCTGAACTCCGTCTCGGTGGTGGTGTTGTTCTTCCTGTGGTTTCTGAGGCGAATTTCTTGGGCTTATCTTTTACTCTAAGCTTACTTTCATTTCTCACATCAAGCAGCTTTGTGTCAAGAGTACAAGGGCACTGAACATCCTCTATGTCCTTTTTTACACCTCTTGAGGAGTGAATAAATGTGAAGATTTATCATGCTCTGATACATTCCAAGCTGGACTATGGAGTTATGGTTCATGGTTCAGCTAGGCCCTCTGACTTGATATTGGACCCTGTTCACCATCTGGGACTTCGGCTCTGCAAGGAAGCTTTCCTCACTTCGCCACTCCAGAGTCTGTACACTGAGTCCTGCAAACATCCTGCCATTCCTCCTTTTGACCTTTGTATCCAGACACAGCTGGCTGAAATAAGTCTGTTATTGAATGACGCTGCTAAGTCTGACTATCACCCCATTCCACCATGGCTTATTACTATCCCCACCTGTGACCTTTTTTACGTTATCTGAGGAAAGTGGATATTCCCGATTGGAAGTACCATCTTCTCTTTGCCAAACATCTTTAGAATCATTTCTTCTGTTCCCGTTTCCATGGATGGTTTGAAATCAGGTGACTCTGTGGGCTTGTTGTGGCTTAGTGGTTTCTCAAAGGATCCCCACTACCGTTTCTGTGTTCAATGGCGAGCGGTATGCCAATTCTTTTGCCTTGGATCACGTAAAAGCTAAGCAATACACTGACTGTACTATTTACACCCTGTAATCGCTTAATGTATGTTCTTATCCTGTTCTAGTCGCTATTCAGAAATGACTGGCCCATTTTTCACTGTCTTCCATTTCTATCCAGTTTTTCTGGATACCTGGCCATATCGGTATTCATGGGAACGAGCTTGCAGACAATGCAGCTAAGTCCATCTACTCTGGCACTGTCACAGTCTTATCTGTTCCATTTATGGACTATGGTCCTGTAATCAAGGCACGGTTTTGCACCAGTTGGCAGTCGGCTTGGGATGAACAGTTTGATAACAAGCGTTTCCAGATCTAGTTTTCAGAAGGATCGACGAGATGAAGTTGTCTTCTGTAGGCTGTGCATTTGTCACAGCTTTTTTACTCATCATTTATTTTTATATGGGACTGATCTGCCAATGTGTGACCTTTGTGACACACAGATCACAATTGCCCACATTTTTCTTTCGTCCCGCCATTAAAAACTTCAGTGGCGGTACCATTTTTGACATGTGTTTTCTAGGGGATTACCCCCTGACTTTGGCAATGGTGACACTGTCTAGCTTCATTGTGTTTTTAGATTTTTATGGGCCATTCACCTTTTTACTTCTATTTAGATTTTTACGTAATTTTTGGGCATTGTTTCATTTTTAACTTTTCTTTTTATATTTTTATATAGTTTTACTTTTTATGTCTATACTGGTTGATTGGCTTTGCGCCATAAATTGCCAACCAAGTAACCATTGTTTACAAGTCTTAAAATGATTTAATAACAGATTCATGATTAAGCAGATCTGATTAAGCTGTTATGTTTAATGAGCAGTACAAAATGTTTATTATGTCTCAAACTTTCGGACTCATAAGTATCTCAATGTCACGAACGTTTGTTTGTTTTATTGCCAATATACACAATGAAATATCTGCACTCGGTCTACCACGGAAATTCAAAATCTATATTTTAGCATTGTAAATCCGTATATTTACCACTGACCCACCGGGGGACAAAATAACAAAGGGATCCAAAGACGACTATTTATAACACATTAATAAAGAAATCGTACAAAAAGCATTGTGATACAAGAAATCGAAATAAAAAAGAGGAAAAATCATGACACCTTTAGTTGAATTTATTCCAAACTATATGAAATATAGGAAATTGTCCTACCAATTTCTAATCCATCACTACTCACAATGTACTTATGTACTGTCATAAAATATAATGAGGGTCTTGAAACTTTGAGGCTCTTCCTCAACTAGAGACATACAGGATCCAAAAACAGATACTCTAACACTAACTGAACTCTTGACACCAAATGCCTTCTTTTTCAATACAGTGTTTTACAATCAAATAAATATGTATAACAAGATAGGACCGTGATTCATCAAACCTGTTTGTAAGCTAAATAGTGTACAACATGTTTCACACTTATGAAGTTTCTATCTCTGTTTTGTACCGACGATACATTGATACTTTCTGGTACTAATGTGGTAAAATGTGTATGCTTTTTGCATTAAGCTGTACTAAACATACACAATAATTTGATGTTCATGATGGTCTCTTGTAGTATGAATAGCTTTGACGAATGGGTTTGTAGTATTTGTTGACACTAGTTGTGCTTCCACAAGTGACTGTTTCCATCTACTGTCTTTCATAAGTTTTATAAAAACCATCTAATTTGCAGCCTCCAATCCACTCCATTCGGATAAAAAGCTTTTGTATCAGGCCATTGCCATTGTCATTGAATCTGCTTTGCAATGTCATATAAAGGCTGATTTACAGAGAACACTGGCACTTAACCTGGTTTCAAGTGATCTACAGTTCCTTTCACGATATCCATAGCATGTTTGATCATAGCAATAGATTTTGATTGGCCACAGAACAAAAGGAAAATAAATGAAATTGCAAAATGTACATTAGCAGTTGTTTCCTGAAAACAGCATGGTAAGTTCACAGGAAATGCTGTCTTGTGATATGTTTATGTATACCTATATAACAAAGAAGGAAAAATAATGTACTTTTTATAAAAAAATGTAATGTTCGTTATTACCAACATTTATAGTCTAACCATTTTGTGCAGTGTTTTATAGATAAACAATTGATTCTGATCTTTAATTACATTTATTTAGATGCAAATGTTGCATTTATAGACATACCTGTACTCATAGTATTGAACTTCAGTTAGCTCATCAGTCTGTACAAACAGAATGCCTAATACATCTGACACTGTAACTCTGCCTACTGTAAGGACTGCTCCACAGCAGCATGATAACATTCAAGACCATGATTGTCCGTCAATGGCAGGTGTACTGAAAGGCACGATTCGGTTTTTGGTGGGCCTACAGCTTGCCTATGTTCGAACCATCAACTTGCATTGTTAGCCTATGTCTATAGAAATTTCAAGTACTCTTTTGTAGGATATAGAGAAGCTCAAGTTGTGTAGCTTGTCAATCAGTTCAGCAAATACCAGTTCCTGGATGATACAGTCTTTTTTCACTTGTTTCCTTCTCTTCATACTCACATTTTGGTCTTCTGTACAACTTTGTCAGGCATATTGAATGGTACTTGGCCTTTTATGCACTAACATCATTTGCACTGAGTTTTGTCAATAGTCTTTCGTTCTGCTGTTCAAATGCACAATTTCTTATGTGGGAGTAAAGTTGGAATGCTGATGCACTGCAATGTTCCTTTATTGATGACTCTATAGCACAATAAAGCATGTTGCGGAAGTTGCTAATAGAGTTTTGTGTTATAGTGTACTTGTTTGAGTTTCCACTATCAATGATTGTTTCCTGATATTTTCTACTATAGTTAAAACAATGATTTGGGAAGAATCGTGAATGCAATAGGAGCTCTGTGTGTCTGCTTTCACACTGGCTGCCTGGCAAACTCACATAGTCCAACAGCTGAGGGGGGGGGGCTGTAGAAATTTTTATGCCCTGAGAATTACTCTTCATATACCGTAAGGGCATCATATGAGGCTCATAAAAATCCAGGGTAGACATTTTGGAACTCGGCAATAAGGGACACATTCAAAATGGCCGCCAATATGACCATCACAAGGAGTAACTAGCCATATCTCATGTTCTAGACTAGATAGCAAAATGAGTTAAGGTGTCTAGCTGTATGTTTTGGGATCAGGAATCAATTTATGATGTAAAAAATGAAATTAGTCCTTAGCTGTCTGAGAACTTCAAGATGTTCATCATCACATGCAACAAAATAATTTAAGTTGTCTAGCTATAAATGTTTGGGGTCAGGAATCAATTTATGATATGAAAAATGAAATTAGTCCTTAGCTGTCTGAGAACTTCAAGATGTTCATCATCACACGCAATAAAGTGTCTTTTAGGAGACAACGGTGTCCATGGATATGTTTTGTGAGTCTTGTTCAAGCTGTCTATTTCATGTGACAGGAACTTTAATAAATGTTCATATCATTTCAAAAATATACCCAGATATCAATAAATTAATACTAATCTCATATAAATATATTAACACAAAGACTACCACAAGAAAAATGTATCTTACTTCTTGACTTGCTGTTACAATTACTCCTAAGAAGTAACAGCTCTATATATTTTTTTTTTGCCTTGATTTAATAAAAACAATGATTTTTCCTTATCTATGTTATTATTAATTCACTATGTGTAGCAGATACAAACAGTTTCAACCATTTCAAGAAGCCTAATATTGTATTACAATCATTTGCATTGAAGATTCTGGATTTCCCATTGCTGCAGTATGAGAAGTGTCAGAACAAATATTTCAAGACTTTTGGGGATTTTCTTAACAATAATTTCTTTGATATGGTCTATTAAAGACTCTGAAAGAACAAGAAAGATCTAGTACATAAGCTATTGAAATCAACAATATCATGGAAGATACTTTGTTACTGGTAGACATGGACAAATTCTAGTCATCCTCTTCCAACAAGATTAAACTACAGTTTCTTTTGATAAAGTGGATGATTGCAAATGTTTCACGGAAATGTCCAGGCATCCAGATAATACTGAGTGGAACTGCAGCTCCAGATATGGATATGAACCATCGTGAGTATGTGATTTCTTCAGGATAAGTTACAGTACTACCAGATCTGCAAGCCGATATTGAGGAAGCCGATGTCAGGTTGATACTCCATGTACTCCATGCAGCACAAACAAATGCACAACGTATTGTCATACTATCCAATGATACTGATGATCTGGTCCTGGGCACTCACTATTTCAGTTTGCTTCAACGTCATGGACTGCAAGAACTCTGAATGAGAGGCACTGTAGAGAAATGTGTTAACTGAGAATGATACACTAGTAATGTAGTCACTAAAGTTGCTGCACTAAAAACAACTCCATTAATCTATTTCAAGAATTTGGACAAGAACTTGAGTCATATGGAGGCTCCACTCAACAAAGCTGAGGAGTACTTGGTGTCCCCCACAAGATGATAGATCAACTTTGTTATTACACATATTACAGTTCAAAGAATATAACATTTGCTGAGCTGCCACTAATCATTTTTGCAATAAGAAGATATATTTTACACGTTTTATATGCTGCATATTTACAGTTGAATTGTTTGGACGATCCGGATGTAGACCCGAAAGGGTATGGCTTCGAGGAGGAATATGAACCGTTTGTATCAAATATGTGCAAGCCATTAGTGCCAGATGATGATCTACCTCAGAGCTGTACATGCACAAAGTGTGCCGCCAGCTGCTGCTTGTGTAGTTGTCAGGGTATGCCATACTGCATTTACTGCAAGTGTAAATGATTCCAATTAGATGGAAGAGTTTACAAAAATCCTAATGTTGTTTTAAGGGTGTTTGTGACAATGCAACCATCAACTGCTTCCTTGTTCAATGTTGCTCTGTGCTCTACCTTGGACTGCTGGTTTGGAACTGATATGAAATTGTGGGATATCACACATTTTTCCAACACGTGCATGTTTATATGATTCACTATCTGTGTATAGTTTGTTATATGTACGTGTAATGTTTATGCAGTAAATAGGTCAATTTAAATCCTCTAACATCATAAAGTGTGAATTTTAGTAAAAGATAAATATTTTTATACACTTTTGTGGTTGAATGTTAATAAATGTTTGAAGCAATTCACAGTCGCACATCCCCTGCTATACATTAAGTACTTTCTCATTATGATGGTCATTCTAAATATCTTTGGAAGCTCAGGACTAATTGTAGAATATACAACAAAAATGAACTCCTTGACTCCCAAAACCTATATCTTAACATCGAAATCATTGTACTCTCTGCTCCAGAACACGAGTTATAGTTATGTATCACTCACGGAAGCCATCTTGGTACCCATCTTGAATTTCTCTCATTGTCAACTTTTGGACTACTCTTTTACCATCAAATAGTGGGATTGATCGTCACATTATAACGCCCCCACGGCTGAAAGGACGGGCATGTTTGGTGGGACGGGGATTCGAGCCCGTAACTCGCAGATTACGAGGCGAGCCCCCTAACCACCTGACCATGCCAGGCCAAAGCTATTATGAAAAGCACTAAATGGTTTACCATTAGTTCATGTACTAAAGTTGATAAGAAAAGTACTAAATGGCTTACCATTTGTTCAAGGCGGGTGACAAATGGCTAAACTGTAGATGTTTGTAAAAACTGACATCTGTAGAATGTGCGGAAAAGGAAGCTTTATTGCCATATAATACATCATATAATAAACAAATTAAATATAATGTATTTAACAACTTATATATAAAGCCTATGTATTTAGAATTTAAAGATAAGAGATAAAAGTCATACCTTGGAGATACGTTTCAAAGAAAAATGTTATTTAAAACAGAACAGAACGTAATACATTCGCTATTACAACAATTACGTAACATATCTAAATAAAGCTGTTATGGATAATAATATATTTTAACAAATATGTGGTTGGTGAGAAATATATACATTATTGGGATTAATTACTGTACTAATTATAAAGAATAAGCTATGAATATGTCCCACTTTTTGTTTATCATTTTTAAGCACAAAGTTACACAATAGGCTATCCGTACATTGTAAGGAATCGAACCTGGGATTTTAGCGCTATAAGCTCTCAAGCTCACCGCTGGGCCACCGGAAGACCTACGTTACACTTACTTTCTTGTCTAAAAGAGAAAGTAATACAGGTTAAAGGTAAACCGTACTTAATATGTTAAAGGTGTAGTGATACAGCGATACGATAAAAGTATCGTACCGTGAAGCCGTGATAAGATTGTATCGATACATCGTCCGATACGATACGATTTATCCTCGCGAAATTTGACAAGCTTTCAGTAAAATTTATAAGTCTTTTGTACATAGAAAATCAGAATTTGTTACAAAGTATTTTTCCTAAAAATTAATGATTCAATAAAGGAAGATGAGTATTGAGTATTATATGTTGTCTTCATTTCTTTTATCAAAAACACTACATGGTAAGTAACATAACGAATTAACGATAACAAAAGAGATTGGCAGATATTAACTTTTTTTATTTTACTTCTCTTACCAGCTGCCATTTAGTTGATCAAACCTGAGAATTTGAAAAAGCACTGTAAAGTGTGAAGTACTTAAATAAAACAATGTTAGTAATATAGATAATAAATTATAGATAAGACTGTCAAACTTGGTAACAAACCATTGGTAAAACTTTTGTATCTAGATATGTATATATGTTTGTGTGTCAATTGATAGCCAGCCCTTATCATCCATGTATTTGTCAAGCCTTCCCTTAAACTCCACTAAATTTACTGCTTCTACCGCATGTTAAGTCAACCCATTAAAAAAAAAAATCTTAGCTGAAAACGACTCCTATTCTGCCAAATATGTTTGTTTCCCCTTTATCCTACAAATTTTACCATTAAATACAAAACCAAATTTAAGAAATTAAACATTTTTAAAATTCTCTGATAGCTTATAGTACCTTGTTTAAAAAAAAAAAACAGATACAAGTTTCATATGTGTCCAACAGGCATATGATTCATTCTAGTGTAATAATAAACGAAACCAAAGACATTAATAGAATTCTTAAAGAATTTTTCATTTCACATGAATGGGTCGAAACATATACAGTGGTTATCGCACATTAAAAGGACTAATTGGATATGTTAAGGCAGTTGCATGTCTTCAAAAGTAGCATGTTCAGCAGTTATGTTGTCTTGGTTCACTGTGTATTTTCAAAGATTCGGCAATGCAATACCACCAAGGAGGACTTATGAATGGATCAATGTAACTTGGACGTTTTATAAACTGAAAACCCAACTGGAATTTAATCTTACATTGGAATAAAATCTTATAAATTGACAGTTGTTCAAATGTATTATTTTTTTCTTCTCGGAAATCACATAAACGTGTACAACTTTCTGAAAATATGAATAAAAGCATTTTCAGAATACTTTATAACTAAATTTAAAAAAGGCTACTTTCAAATAATAACGCTGTATTAATTATTCTCGTAAGTTCAAAGGAAACAGCTATTTTACTATTTTAATTCCATCTAACATTTTTTTCTGTACCTGTGTTTTCTATATATAACGTTTGTAATTCAACACTTGAGATTCTAATATATCATCCGAGTATTGTATAAGAATTATTCAATAACACTTAAAATAAATTAAATATTGATTATCATAACAATTATATAAAATGATATATTTGTTAAGAAATAAGCCAGCCTTTCTTTCAGAAACTGGTCAAAAGGACAAACATGTAGCGTAAAAACACAAAAAATGACCCATTTCCTAAAAATCCGTATTACGGTCAGGGTTGTTTATAAAGTTAAAACTGGAGTGAAATATAGAAACACCAGTTATATTAATTTTTCTTCTCAATTTGTTTATTAATAATTGCTTTTTGATGGGTGGCGTGGTTTGTATACGTTGCTGTTGACGTGGAAGAAGTCAGCAGATCTCTCGCACTGTACCTTGTGAGACCAGTCGCAGATCAATAGAGATTGGCTGAATAAAGTTCCAGGTGGACACATTAGGTTGTGCTGTCGTTTATTTGGTTCACAGACGTGAAATATCTAAATTAAATCAAACCACTTAGATTGAAATCAAAGGTGTTTAAATACTCCTTTATAACTTTTCTAAAATTATTCTTATGCAGCAACAGCAACTTATATGGCACAATTTTTAGAAATCTCCTTTTAATTAAAAACATATCTATTTTAACATTTACACGTTGTTTGGAAATATTTCCTTTTTTAAATACAAATTAATATTTTCAAGATATATCAACTCAAATATACCTATTTGTGAGCTGACCCGAATGTGGCAAAATAATTAAAGTTTTTCTCTGGAGTTCCTTAACTTAAACGTTGTTAAAAGTACGTAATTATTAATATGTATCCTTTTAATTGAAACTTTTAAAAGCACTCTGTTTTATGGTTTTCTTTTTTCCTCTACTTATGTTATCTCATGACTTTAAGCTTGTATTATTGAATAATTGAAGTTAACTTTATAAACATATGTTCACACAGTGTTTTACACATGAAAAAAAAACGTTAATTTATGTATTCAAATCTACATTAATTATATATTTATATCTTACGAAAAAAAGTCTATGATATACGCTCAAATGAAAATAATACAAATATTTTATAAACTTTGTTTCATGTCTTCTTTAGAAAATGTCTCATTATTTTTCAGTATAACCAAAAATTCCAAATTTGCCTGATATCTCAGAGAAAAATTTCATTTCGTCTGAAGTTTCGATAAAAGAGTGAACACTGTTTTCTTTGATGTATTGATGCAAAACTAAACACATATCTTACTTAATGTTTAAATGAAATATTTTTCATTTCAGTATAACAGTAAACTATTTAGTGCATTCCAGTAAATATATAAAAAATCTAAAAGAACAACATATTTCGCTCTTACTTGACATCCCGTTTCTACGTTCGCATAGTAGCCAGGGACTTTGTAATCTCGACATCGGAAGTTGGTGGAGGGGATTTGCATATGTTTAGAGAGACTAGCGGTAGGTGGCCTATATCTTCTCTGTCCTCCATCTTGAAATACAAGTCCTGATACACCT
Source organism: Limulus polyphemus (assembly GCF_000517525.1). Lineage (NCBI taxonomy): Eukaryota > Metazoa > Arthropoda > Merostomata > Xiphosura > Limulidae > Limulus > Limulus polyphemus. Next base: position 385,294 of record NW_013666254.1, read on the forward strand.
CTCTGAGAATTATGACCATTCACCGGGCCGTGGAAAGCTTCAGTTGGACGTGCATCAACCGTGTGTTCACCTGGCACTACCAATGATAAAATTTCTTTTAAGACCTCTTGAGAAATTGGAAGAGAATGACCACCAAGGTTTCGTACTGCAAGTTCAGATCTAGGTGAATACAAGTTTATAGATTCTCCAGTCTTTATGTTCGGGGTTGAGCCAACATTTAACGAAGGAATTTCAATTACTAATGGTTGTATGTATTGGTCAGAAAATGGAGGGGGTTCTGGTGAATCATTTAACGTGGAGTACTTTGATGGTATTGTTAGAGTTATTTCAGGATAAGGAAGCTTTTCCGAAGATGCTAGAGGTGAAATGTCGAAGGTTTGAACATATTTTGTTGTTCGTCCTTCATTTCTTTGTTCCTTATGGGGAATATTTCGTAGAAAACCTTCCACAACTTTTCCCAATGAAACCACATTTGTTGATACTTTCTTAGGAATTTGAACTCCTTCTGACAGAGAGCCATCAAAAACAAGTATTGGGATATTATTAGAAGATTTTAATCCTCGCTGATGACTCCGGTAGGCATTTCCATAAGTAAACGCAGGTCGCTGGTTTGCTTTCAACCATTGATTTTCTTCCTGACTCCAGGTTTCTTCGTTAGAATTTTGCTGTGGGAATTCAACATTTATAGCAGAACTAAGGAATGTTATGATATTTTGATTAAAATACACCTTATTATTAACAGCTTCTCATTAAATATAATCTAACTATATATATCGGAACTAAAAGCCCCCCAATGGCACAGCGGTATGTCTGCGGACTTACAACGCTAGAATCTGGGTTTCGAAACCTCTGGTGGGCAGAGCACATATAGCCAATTGTGTAGCTTTGTGCTTAATTACAAACAAACGGAACTAAAAAAGTAATCCATAAATTAGTGAAATCAGTTATATATGGCAAGTTGAACTGTTATAAACACAATGTAATTCATATACTCACCAGCATAAATTCAAAGCATATGACATGAAACAAAAAAGTAATTAATCAAATTTCAAAATAAAAGCAATAAATAATGGCAAATACTAGATCATCTTTTTTCACATCGAGTGATTACCCAATTTTGATTAGTGGATTTTTAACGAAAATTATTGTAAGTTGCATCTTTTTAGGTTCATTAAACTGCTTACAGTTTTAAGGTGACGTTACAAATACACAGCATGGTCACAAATAAATAGACACCACCTTTTCAGAAAAAATGAAATTTTTCAGTCATATTCACTTGAATTGATATATTTATAATTGAATTAATATCTAGTAGATCTTCCTTTCGCTTCGTGGATTTCGTTGATCCTTTGGGGCATCGTGAGAATCATCTCGTCAATTTTAGATTGTGAGATTTTCGCCCACTCTTGCTTCAAAACTTGGAGTAGATCGCTCTTCGAAGTTGGTTTTTTTGGTTGTTTCTTGACTTGCCGGTCGAGTATGGCCCAGTGGTTTTCGATGGGGCTCATGTCAGGAGATTGGCTCGGCCAGGGCAACTTCTGGATACCATTTTCTTCCTGCCACTTTTAGGTGTTTCTAGCAGTGTGACACGGTGTTCCATCTTCCTGGAACAACGTTGTGTTATTGTCCACGAAACCCAAGGAATAAAGTGGCAAGAGTCCTTCCTCCAATATTTCGACGTATTGCGAAAATTTATGTTGCCAACGCACTCCACTAAGCTCGATCTCCCACCAACCCAAACAGCTCCCCAAACCATCACGCTGAAACCATCATGCTTCACAGTTGGCTGCAATCTGTTGAGCCAAAACTCTTGGTGAGGCATTCTTCCGACCCATATCCTCCCACTGTCCGAAAATTGAACGAATCTTCATTCGTCTGAGAACAATACGGTCTTCCAAAAGTCCAGAGACTTGGTCACCATATCACTTGCTCACTTCTTTCATCTGACTATGTTGGCAGGTCTTAATTAGAGC
>NW_013666254.1:388129-397635 GCF_000517525.1 Limulus polyphemus
CGGGACGAACAATACTAAGGAAGGGGCAGTGTTACGACAGCGGAAGTCACGTGACGCTGGGAGCGTAATGAGTATCTAGAAGGATCGGGGAACATCACGAATATTCCAGTATTTGCTAGACGCCCTCTATTCCTGTATATACGCAGGCAAATAAAACGAGATAATATAAATTGAATTGCAGACAGGCAGAGATAGAGAAGGACAATTGAATCAAGCGCGGTAGTGACCGTAAGTAAAGTGCGTGATTCGTTGTGAATTGTAGCGTGTGTTGAAGTTAAAGTGGAAATTATGTGTATTGCAAAGTTGTATTGAGAAAGAATAAACTAGTTTTATTTAAGAAAGAACTTGTGTCGCTAAAGTTTCATCCGAAAGAAATTATACAGGAAATTAACAAACGACCAGAGACGTAACAATATGTTAACTCGGCAGATTCAGAATCATTAGAGCACATAATAGTCAACATAAATCCAAAATTCGATCTAAAATAGGCTAGAATAAGTTTGTTAGATAATACTCCTTCTTTTGTGTTGCATAGGAGAAATTAGCTACCTTTGCCTCAAGCAAATAAGACATATAGATGTTAGCTTTCTACCTCTTCAAGTTAGAACTGGTTGTTTGCAGAATCGACAAATCTCGTTCTAGACTAAATGTGTTATGTCAAGCATACTGTGAATAAACATTGTTTGTGTAACTAAAGGCTATAAAAATCGATTAATTTCTTTCCCGGTTATTACATTATCGCAGATTTTGCAGATTTTATCGAGCACATATGTACATTTAAATATCACGATACCACATAAACAAAGAAAATATTTTTCGTAAATATGGACATATGTGACCAAACTAGAAATACCCCAACGAAAAAACATAACACGTAAGTTTTATTTTATTTTTTGCTGTTGTTTGTTTGTTTTGTCGTTATGCGCAAAGTTATGAAGTGGTTACCTGTGTTCTGCCCCATAGCGAGTATCAAAATTGATTTTTAATGTTATAAGACCCTTAGGCTTATCGCTGGGCTACCTGGGGACTTATTTTTGTGTAAATAAAATTGTGGTTAAAAAATTAGTTGTAAGTTCCTAAACTGTGGTAAAAGCTGGTATTCATTTTTGTTTGGTTGAGTTTTCCGAATCACAAATTTTCTGTTGGCAGGCTATCATTAATTTACGTAAATAAGAGATTATAAAAAGCATAATACTTTGACATTTAACTACAATATTGTTTTTATGATTTTGTGTTTTGAATAACTACAAATATTCAGTTGTTGAGTGTTTTGACAATTCTTTGTGAATTTCAGTAAACCTTAATCCAATTGTTATTATTAAATTATATTTCTTTCGTATATTATTATGTTGTTTTCTGTTTTAAAAAAACTTAAGTTAAGGCAAGATCGTCTTGAAACTCAAGATTGCTATGGTTTATGGTGTATTACTTATCATCTCTGTCATGTGTACATAACCAAGCCCTTGATTGTATGTTTCCTTGACGTCAGATGATTGGTACTGGTAGGGACGTGATATCTTCGTTCGAATTTTAATACAAATGTAAAAAGTGGTTAAGTTTGACAGTGAGCAACATTCGGAAAGGTCTTTGTTGTATATGTATTTGTTGTCTCTAACTTGTAAGAACAGACAAAACGTATGTGAGTATAATATTTACACATATTACACTTTATCTTACTGGCTTTAGAGTTTAGTAATTGTTATAATTTGCAAGTACTAGTAGTAAATGTAGAGTATGATGCTCTCACACCCGGTCTTCTCGCGCTCACGTTTACTACTAATATATTTATACATATATATATAGTTTTAGTAAAATAATCTCACGTTTTGGTTGGTTGACCGGCTGACAATAGGTAAAATTCAGCATCACATTGAACTAGAAAATGCCATTTTGCTTCATTGTATACCAAATTTTTCTGGAAGAGAATTTCTCACACCCCCTAGAACTTAGAAGGCTGTGACCTTCAAATTCAATGCTCACAACATTTTATTTTTAGTTTCTACCGCGCGCTTAAATTTAACTTTTTGAGAAGACCCATTCTAACAGATTCTTAAAACTAAAAGTTAGCAGCCCTGTAAAGTGTAAATATAAATCGAATGTTTATTAATGATGATAATGTTGATGCGTTAGTAGTAGTACTACTACTACTAATATTAGTAATTCATCTAATAACGTAAAATAACTCGGAGTCAAACTACTACCTACTAGTGGTAGCAATATTATTATCCCAGTTTCACCATTTATCATTAAATTTAAAGTTACTACTACTAATACTAGTAACATAAAACGTACAGTAACGTACAATTATAATCAAACATTGGTAATGCTTTTTTACACATTAACTTATCTAAATTTGTAGGAGTCAAAATTAGGTTGCTGTATTGAATTAATTATTTAATAGATGCATAAATTTTATGCCATAATTTGTATCTTATAGAACATATGTATTTGTAATTTAATGTAAAAAAAATACTAATTTCTGTAAATAGTATAGAGAAGAGCAACATAATGATTTCAGTTAATAAAGAAGACTAATGATAAACATTAAAAATCTAATCTTTGTTTCCACTTTTTTTTTTAAAGTGAATATGAAGTATAGAAAGATTAACCTTTTTAAGTTGGTAAGGAAAAATAAACTGTTCATAGTCAGTTTAAGTTCTGGAATTATAGATGGATACTGGAAACTAATAGTTAATGTCATGCCTTAATTAAAAGCTGTGTAAGAGTATGTGTATGCCATATTACTTAACTTGATTTGTTATAAATGTTCTTTCCCTTCATGTATTTAACTAACTTAAAATTGGTGGAAATTTTAAAATGATGTAGGGTGGAAACGTACATAGAAATTCACACTTTTAATTACAAAAGTACATCTGTGATATTTTGTATTCCCATGTAATAACTAAGTATATATTTTTAATATGAAGTGTTTATAATTCAACCAAGGAAATAGTTGCTTTTATTATTCTTTTTTATTAAAATCAATTACTATCTTAGTATCAGGTGGTATGGTGGTCACCATGTTTTCTTTGGGTGAAGCTATATATATTTATAAGATTAGTAGATTTTAATGAAATCATTTGTGGTGACAGAAATAAATTTAAGTACTGTAATTGTACCAACTTGACATTTGCAGTGATATATAATATTTAATAATGCTTTGTTTCAATGAATGATTCTATGAAAATCCATGAATAATTTATGTAGTTTCATCCAGTTTGGAGTATTGTTTCGGTCCTACCTTAACAGGGACATTGAATTCTTGGAAAGGGTTCAAAGGAAGGCTATTAGGATTACACCTACTGACCTTGGATGGTAAAGTTGTCATATGAGAGCATGTTAAAATCTCTGAAATTATTTTCTCATGTAAAAAGATGAGTTAGAGGGGATTTTATTGAAGTATTTAAGATTCTTAAGGGAATTTGTAGTGTTGATTCATGATATTGTTTAATATATGTATGTACATATATATATATATACTTTAAGGACAAAAAAGGAACTTGTTAGTCAATCTAGGCAATCCCATCCACTATACTAAACTCTGAAATAAAAATAAAACATTCAAAATAAGCTCTTATCATTCAAATATTTATCAATCCTTCTCTTAAACTCCTTTAAGTCATTTGCATGAAGATATATGGAAGAACAACCAGGCCCTATTTTGGGTCATTTCTTAATAGTAAGAGACAGTTTCTTTTGGGATTCTACAATTCTTAAAAGTTTTCCTCATTGTTTTACTGTTTTTCAGAGTTTTATCAAGTATTTAATAATTTTTCACATTTCTTCACTTCTTGAACATAGTTCCAAGACTATATCATTAGTTGTTCTCCAGTTTAGATCCTACTATGTACCATTGTATGTAAGTTTGTGGCTGTCTAGAATCTTGATTTAGCTTTTAAAACTTAACTTATTAATTATAGTAATACTTTACTTTTCTCTTACATGAATCTCCATAGAATTTTATATTTGAGAATATAATAGAAACACAGTGCAGTGCCTTAACCTGAATATTTCACCATGAGTTATTAAGGGCCATAGTTTTGTTGAAGAGTACTGATGGTGATGGGGAGGTACACCACTTTGTATCTAGTAAATTATTCACCCTTGTAATATCCTTATTTCGTTTAGAGGGTTTTACTAAGTAAGATAATAATACTTGAAAGTTCTAGCTATAAATTCTAAAAATTGACAAGAGGTGTAAGCACTGTCAGTTCTGAGAAATTCATTTGTATGACATGTGTGATTCTGCAGATATTTTGTGTTTAGTTTTGTCTTTACTATTTCTTGAACTTTATTTCCTTAACACACAATGTTTTTATTTAGGTTCTTAGCTTTGTTTCTTGTCTTGCATTTCTGCATATTAAGGTGAGTTAAGGATATCACACTTTTATATGCAGTTAATGTGATTGAAGGTGCAAGGACATGATTTAATAAGCCAATTTATCCAAGCTCTCAACTCCAAACACATAATGGTTTTTAAACTGTATGGCAATTGCATGTCATGTATCCTGAAGGATCATCTATGAAACTTATGTTGAAACATCATTTGATCATCAAGTAGTTAAAAAAAATATTATAACTTATTTGTTTGTTTACAGTTCAAATTTTACTTCAACTTATTTACTACAAGATTTTACTTTCGGATAGAACTGTCTCCATGGAGGACGAAGAGAATGCATCAATGAGTGAAGATCTAATTAAGGTAATGTTCAATAATGAAGACACAGACAACCAAATGAGGGAGAATGATAAAAAGCCAACATGTTCAGATGCTGTTCACCTGGTGATAGAACTAAGGAATTTGGCTAGAGGGAGTGATGCAGCGAAAGTGGATACAACCCAAGAACTACATCTTACATTACATCAGGTATACAATCGTTTGTAGATAAAATTGTGTTAAATTTAGGTTTTGTGAAAAGAAAAATTCTAAATAACTTATGAAATATGTAATATATATATATGTATGTTCCAGTATTTTTTGTAATTTCTTGGTACAATCTTTCAAATGTACCATAACTATAGGTAAATAGATTTAAACAAAAGGCAGTCATAAATCACCATTTATCATGCTTAAAAATGTTAAATTCAACTACTACAAGTTATCAGAATGATTCACTAGTTCTTAAGTAAAACTATTCTGTGAAAGTCATTACTTGACAAAGTTTAGAAACTAATTATACATAAGAATTATAACAGAAGAATGTCATGAAAAATAATTTTTCTTGTAAAACTAAAAAAAATAATCTTGTAGACAGTAATAAAAGTACAGTATGTTTAATTGAACTAAAAATAAGATTATTTGCTAGAAGTTTCATATAGTGCAAATAAGTGATGTATTGGTTTAGCTAAGGTTCATTATAAATGTGCGGGTGTACTTACCGTGGAAAAATGTTATTGTTGTTAAGGCACATCTGATATATGTAGAAGGAATATTACTACATTATATAGCAATCAAGCTTATTCTATAAATCAAACTGAAGCACATTTTTTTCTTATAGTGTGTAGTGTTCATTGGTGACATTTCTTAGGTAATCTAAATTTAGGGTTGTCAGTGTTCTACACAGTTCTATATATATATATTGTAATTTACTTGTGAAAAATTACATTACCATTATTTATTCATTCAGACGCAGGCATCTGTTGGTATATAATCACTGCATATATTATTATATCATCACAAACTTATTACATTACACACACACACATACAACACAACTTATATTAAATAATAACTTACAAGTTTCCTACTTGCATCTTGTTCAGTCATTTTGGATAAGCTTAAACTATAATGTATGATGTAACTCGACAGTCACATGCATTGTACAAGGTGTTTGTTGTTTATTAGCTTGTGACATATTGTTATATTAATAATTGTAGACATGTGACATTGACATATGCTGAGTTTCAGTACATAAATACTTAACTGTCAAGTTAAGAGAGAAGTTAGGGATTAATAACTCTCATTACTATCACTTTTGTAGGTATTTCCAAGTATGTTTCAACCTGTTAGTGCCTAACTGGATTTGCTGCTCAGCATGTGAATGTCACCTGTCCCATATTTATAAATTGTCTTGTGTAATTTGTCTTTATGTGTTAATAAACAGTTCCTGGGATTACTAATTATTTGTTGTTACTGAACTAGTTGAAGCTATTGTCAATAACCTAGTCATGTGTGGGTACCAAAGAAGATTGTCATATAATCTAAGACATTTCTAAAGAGAAGAAAAACTTAATATTTTCTGTGTTTTTCTGCATATTTTAAACAGATTAAATAAACCAAAAAGTAGTTAACAGCATACCTTAGATAATAAAGGAAATATTTAAATAATATTATGCATTATTTTTAGGTTTTTTTAGACTTTTCAAGTAATACAAAAATAAGTGCTTAAGATTAATATGCCCATTACATTTTAAGGGCTGACTTTTGGTCTTTGAAGCTATAATTTTTTGATTTTGGACTATGTTTTTATATTGATAACTATAAAGACAAAAGAAAATAAGAGCTAACATACAACCTACTAGGACTGTGGTTATCTTAAACTCATAGACATGTATTAAAATCTTAAAGAAACTTGCAAAACACTCTTCAAGGACTGGTCTTCAAGAATATTTATAATGACTTTGCATATATCAACAAGCACTGAGGATATATTTAAAACAAAATAACATGATGTGGACAACAAGGAATTGTGTGGTCCTTCAAGGGTGTCTCATTAGTAAATTTTACTAATATACTAGAATTTAAATAGTTAAATATTCCTCATCTTTTATAATACTAATTTACTAATTATGCCCTTATCAATATTGTTAATGTAACTTTGAAGAAGGAAAGGCCCAAGTACTGACCCCTGAAGTACTCCACTAGTAACAAGGGTCCAGTTTGACTAGACTTCATTAAGAACAACTGTTTGCTTTCTTTAATCCAACCATTTGCAACCCTTTTAACTTAATAGTCTTTCCTCAACTACTGTTAGTGTGATTTTCTTACCTAATATTTTGTGTAACACCTTGTCAGAATCTTTGAAAATCTATGTACACTGAGAACCCACCCTTTCAGTCATCCACGTAACCAGTAACATCTTTAAAAAGTGGTAACAAATTGATTAGGCAATATTTTACTTTAGTGAATCCATGTTGACTTTCTTCAAGTATATAATATTTTTTATAAATGATTAAACAATTCTGCAAATCTTCTTTTATCAGGCATTTTTTTCTCTACAGAAGTAAGACTAAATGCCTTATAATTTCTAGGGCAATTCTTCCTCAACCTCTTTAGAATTCTGTACTTTTTCTGGCATCTGTCCACTGTCAATAAAATCTGGAATGCATGAACTTGCAGATTTGTGATGCTGACCAAAGAGACTAAAAAGCAAATAATGTACTGTATATATGTATTTAAAGTTTTGAATTTTAATTAAAATTACTTGTATGAAAGACATATGCTGTCAATGTCCCACCATAATCAGCATTCAGATAACACTTTTATTTTTGAAAATTATATAAGTAAATGAAAAGAAAATGGAGCATAAAGTTGTTCATATAGCAACTGTAGAACATTTTGCTATAGACAGACAGACAAGGAGATACATACTCTCTGTTGGTATAGACTAGTTTGTTTAAGAAAGCTGTGGTATTAAACAATAATGTGTGATAAGATGTATTTGTAATTATGGACACATGGTAACCCTGCAGGCTTATGATGCTAAAATTCAGATTTTAATATGCACAGTTGTGTAGCTTGGTGCTTAACAACAAATAAACCAATTGTGGACAAATTAAATTTTTGAATACTGGCTTTTTTTAACTAACTGCGAGGAAAAAATAGTAGATGAATAATTAAAAATTCTGCAAGGGGAACATTTAAATCCAAAACACTTAAAATTTCCTTTGATTATAGTGTAGAAAAAGCTACAGAAATGCTATGCTCAATGTGCACCAAATTATTGAGCTTACAGACAGTTATTTCTCTCAAGAACAAAATGTTATTTTACAAAAAAAAAGAACATTTCATGTTTGAATAAACAACAGATCTTGCCAAATAGTATTACCTACCAGAAGAAAGGTTGATCATCTCCAATTTCACACAAAACATTGTGATTGTTATTATAACATTGCTTTTCCATGAAAAGATCATTTTCTAAGCTTTATTTTACTATATTCCCCTCCTTTTAAAGCAAGGTAAAAATTTATTATATTTTATGTGTTACTTTTGCATTTTAAACAAAACAAAAAGTTAAATAAACATAACACCTTTATAGCATGTTGAAATCATCTTTGTTCATACAACTACAGTTTGGTAGTAGAGAAACTATACTAAGAACAGAAGACCAGATGTGTATGCATATTTACAAGTACCTTTTTATTCCAATAACATATTATTTATTTGATAAGCATGTCTGTTCACTTACTGTAACTCATTATGATGAGACTATTGCCACCTTTCCCCACCTCTATCAGGTCTATCAAAGTTTGGAAGGTTTTGGGTTAGTGCCCCAAAGATTTTGGATATTCTCATACAAGGTGTATAGGTTTGCATCAAAAGTGTCTCCAACTTGAAAGTGTCAAAGGTCAAACAAGTAAGCATGTTAAGGAATAAGCTTCCAAATAGCCGAGCCATAGGAACATTATATTAATAAGCTTAACATAAACCTGAAAACAGTTAAGTCTTTATGGTGTTAAAAACTTCATTTGAGAATATTTAATTATTTTCTTGTACATTGTTTAAATAGGTGGCTAGAAATGGTGATATTAAAGTTATGCAGATTCTTCTTGGAAATATTCCTGAAGATTTGGTGCTTAAAAAAGTCAATGAAGTTGATGAAGATTTATTGACTCCACTTCATTATGCTGCTCGATATAATAACATTGATGTTGTAAAATTACTAGTTGAGAGAGGAGCAGGTAAGACTTATTTAATAAGTGTAGAGTGTCTAGTACATATACAGTGTCATATCTAGAAATAAATATGTTAGGATATGTTTCTTTCATATGTATTAGTTTTTTTTTGTTGTTGTTGTTTTTAAGATCCTCAAAACATTTAAAGTGAGTAAATACCTGCAGATTGCTTTTCTGAATTTTGTAAACTTACTCCATTTTGAGTGCTGGTAAAAAACATCAAGACAAAATTAGCAAAAATACTTTTAAAAAAGTATTGTTTCAACATTTGTTGAAAATAGAGGGGTAATTGTAGTAAACTTTAGCTTTATATTTTACTAATGGTAGAGGTAGACCACAAGATTCTTAGTAAAAAAAGAAACCTTGCTTTGATCCAAACTAAGAAATGACTTTATACTCTGTGAGGGAATTTCCAGTTTTGGATATGACATTTGAATTATCTTACTTGCAATAAAAAAAAGCATAGTTTATATTGTTTAATAAGATCTGTGTGTTGTATATTCAGAGTAGCATTGCATTTATTTTTAAGTAAAACCACTGTGCATGTGGACAAATGAAGAATGCATGTGTATCTTACACATACAAATCATATTCTTCATCTGTAGAAGCAC
>NW_013666254.1:397656-421248 GCF_000517525.1 Limulus polyphemus
TCTTTCTGTAATTTAGTTAAACTTACTCCACTTTTGTAGTGCTGGTAAAAAACGAAATCAAGAACAAAAATTAAGCAAAAATAACTTTTAAAAAAGTTAAATTGTTTCAACATTTGTTGAAAATAGAGGGGTAATTGTAGTAAACTTTAGCTTTATATTTTACTAATGGTAGAGGTAGACCACAAGATTCTTAGTAAAAAAAAAAGAAACCTTGCTTTGATCCAAACTAAGAAATGACTTTATACTCTGTGAGGGAATTTCCAGTTTTGGATATGACATTTGAATTATCTTACTTGCATAAAAAAAAAGCATAGTTCATATTGTTTAATAAGATCTGTGTGTTGTATATTCAGAGTAGCATTGCATTTATTTTTAAGTAAAACCACTGTGCAGTTTTGAACTATTCATAAATTTACAAATGAAGAATGCATGTGTATCTTACACATACAAATCATATTCTTCATCTGTAGAAGCACGCGTATGCTTCATCTAAGTAAAATGTTCTACAAAGAAAAGTTTTTCCCTGAGCATAATTTGAGTATAAACTAATAAATTTTTAAGAACTTGTTTTCTGTCTTCTTCTGTACGTGACAGTAAAAGAATTGATTTTTGTTTGTTTGTTCTTGTAGATGTTAATTTTCAAGGAGAAGATGGACTTGTTCCTCTCCACTTTGCAGCTAGATATAAAAAACCAGCTAAAAGAGAAGTAAGTGATATTTTATTTTTATGTTGTTGTCTGTGTGAAGAGAGAAGTAGGTATTTTTCCATGTGCTAAGAAAAGACAAAAACAATAGAATTCAGGGCAAAACAATATCTAATTCAGTAATAAAGGTTAGTAACAGGCTTCTGTAAAGCTGATGAATTGGTTAAATAAAACATAGTTTTTTGTATAGTCTGTGTGTTGCTGTCCTGCCAAGAATGAGATGCATTTACTTCTGGAAGAGAGGAAATTCAAGGAAAAAAAAACAACAAACAATAGTGAATGTAGAGTGGCATTTAAAGCCCTTTTGATGCATAATTGCATATAACAACCTTTATTCTACCAAAGACACATGCACAAGAATTGGTAAACAACACTCGTTGTTCATAGAAAAAATATAATATCAGGACTCCACATTATTCATATATGATGTATCAATCAAGGAAGATGGCACAGATGCTGTAACAGGAGAACTCAAAACATGTGAAGATAGTATTTAAACTTATGAGATGTAAAATAAAAACTTGACTTAGTACTATCAAATAATTTTATTTATTTTATAATTCTTTTTACCGACAACAAATGGGAGTTGTCATCTTGCATCTACTTTTACCATCATTTTCATGCTCTCTCTTGAAATAAATCATCTCTCTGAAAGTCCTCTTACGTTGGTATTCTATACAAAATATATAGATGACATATTTTTCATCTGAACTTGTGGTCAGGAGGGTCTCAGTGAAGTTTTTGTTTTCATAAATGAATTTCACCCATAGTCTAGTTTACCATGAACACCTTAACAGAAACAGGATTGTTGCCATTCCTGGATATTTATCTCATGTTGAGCTGTGATGATTTCCTAACACATTATTGTACATCAAACACACACACACACACAGTGGTATCCTTTTAAACTGTGATTCTGTACATCTGCTTTCAACAAAACAGTCAGTTGTTCAATCGTAATTGTTGCAAACTTTTCGTAATGCCTCTAATGTTACAGAACAAAGGAGTATAGATAAAATTAAACATCACCTTCAGTAATATGGATACACAACTCACGCCAATAATAAAGCAAAAACAAATACATGGAAAGAAAAATTGCCCCAAAATTATATTGGAGAAACATTTAGACCTTCATATCAGAAATGCAAAGAAAAGAGATGATTATCAGCTTTTCCATTCACACTACATTCTTAGCACTATCCCTACTCTCTAATATTCCTTTAACAACAGATATTGTTTCAAAGACTTTAAACTATGTTTATACAAAAATAACATGATCACTACTTCAATAAAGTCAAACCTTTTTGGTGATAAATATAATTTTTAAAAAATGTTTGGAATAAGTACTCCATCTAGAGGCTCCGATACTTTTTTATATTTTCTATGAACATCAGTATTGTTGTTGGCCAAATCTAGAATGGAATTCCTGAACATGTTTTGACAAATAATTTTGTCTTTTTTTTTTAAGGTTCCTAGTGAAATGATTTTGGATTAACTGTTGTTAAAATATTATTTTTTACTGCGTCAAATATATATTATGTATAAAAAAATCTTAGTATATGAAATCATGCTGCCACATACATTGACACAATGTGTGAATGTTGCATTTAAACTTGTTAAAAGATGACTGTCCCAATAACTTTTTTTTTGAAATAGAAGTATTCATGTATTAATATTAAATTCTGATTAGCAAGGTACCTACTTAGAACAAAGCCTCCCCCCATTGGCTCAGAGGTAAGTCTGACTTATAATGCTAAAATTAGTCAAATGTACATATTATGTATATAAAAAAAAATCTTAGTATATGAAATCATGCTGCCACATACATTGACACAAATCAAAATTAGCAAATGTGGCTTTTCCTCTAACCATTATAACTAAATGCACCTTAAAATATCTATTTTATTGGTCTAGGAATGAAATACAGATATGGCTACTGCAAATATCAAAGAGTTTTAAGATGAATTTAAGCTCAGAGGGAAATCTGTTTCAAAAACCTGGCCAGTTTAATTTATCTGACCAATGCAGCATAGTAATGATTGTATTGTAAAATAATCCAATTGTTCATTGCAACATTTTGCTAACTTTTTGTAGCTCCTGTTCTTGTTATTATGTGAAAGAGCATATGTAATAGATCAAGACCTCATTCAAAATAATCTTTTAAGACGTTTACATTTCTTTTTTTATAATGTTAATTATAGTGCTTTTTGAATCCGATACTGCTGATTGGAAAAACAATAATGAAAAATAGCATTTAATTAAGTTTACTCTCCAGTTGAATGTGTTTATTCATCAGTTTCAGTTGTTTGGTTTCTTCAAAATAAATATGAGTAAAACATTGTCACATTTTTTTGTGAAGTGGGGGATGGGGTTGGGGAGGGGAATTGAACCCAATATCAGCACCCAATTCTGTGTATGAATGTTGCATTAAAATTTGTTAAAAGATGACTGTTCCAGTAACTTTTTTTGAAATAGAAGAATTCATGTATTAATATTCTGATTAGCAAGCTATCTACTTAGAACAAATACCCTTTGTGGGCACAGCGCAGATAGCCTGTTATGTAGCACAACAAACAAACAAACAAACAAGTTCAGATCAAAAGTGAAAGTCAACCCAGTATTGAATATAGCTGATTAAAGCTATGATGAAAGAATTGGTACAAAGGATAATCAGATCAAGTAGATTTCAAATAGTTAGAAACTCGATTGCTTTCAAATGATTTCCAGAGTGAAAAAAAAAGGCTAAAGGTTAAAGAGTGTGTGCTAATAAATATGAAAAAATTTACACATCACATGAGCAGGAAGTGTTTGTCAAGATGACAGTGAAAGCTGACCAATCCCAATTCAAGAAGGTTTGTCATTAGGCAACGGAAATGTTGAGGGCATGTTTCTCATTCAAAGTAACATACTATTGAATAGTATGATGAATTATGTGCTTATATATAATAATAATAACTATCATCTAATGTATAAAGAGAGAAAATAGTTTATTCAAAAGCACTTTAATCTAGGAATCAAACCATAAGAAATATGCAAAAAATGTTAATTTCAAATAAAACTTTTTTATATTATTTATTTATTTTTTTAAGGAATGAAAAACAATAAAGCAATAGAATAGAATAAAATGTGGAATAACCCTTCTTTGCTTATTTATAAATTTATTAAGAAAGGAACACAAGTTGACTACCTTTAGGTTAATAAATAAGGTGCATAGAAATGAAATAAGTTACTATTGGATCTTTTTTTTTAAAAAAACTTTACTTAGGTCAACAATTCCAGGATCAAGATTTATGCCATTTGGCATTAAAATATTTAGAGTTGCCATGCAGAAAGGTTTCTTAATTTCTCTATCTAATTTTGATGTGAAACCAATGTCTGTAGCTATAACTTTAATGATGGGAAGGTCAGGCATGTTATAGCTCTTAGCAACAGGAAGTTCTTTGTTTGTGGTAATCAAAGACTTGTGATTGGTGATATGTTCTCTTATAGTTGTGCTGATGTGTCCCACGTACTAAAAGTTACATTTCTAACAATAGATTAAATATACAGCATATTTAATGATGCAAGTTATGGGTTTTATGATTTTATGTTGTTTGTGGTAGTCTTTATCAGAGAACTGGTTTGTATGAAACTTTGTAGAATGGGCGGCAACTGCCTGTTGTAGAGACATAAGTGTAGAGATCGACATTTCAAAAATCTTCTGCCTTTCATTCTCTACACGTGTGTCTCTACAACAGGCAGTTGCCGTCCATTCTGCAAAGTTTCGTCATGAATACTCTGCCTAAACAATTTATCAAAGAATTGGTTTGTATGTTGCATACACTTGCAGATTTGGCAGTGTTTGTTATTACCAGGATAACTTCCTCCTCGTGGGTGAGTGGTTAAAGTTGACCTTAGCATGAAATAAATGGGACTTTGAAGGGTTTTTTTCCAAAAAGGAACAATAGGAGTGTCAGAATTTAAAATATAATTTTTTTTACCAATTGTCAAAATAAAGGCTTTTACTTATACTTCTTAATAGTATAAATATATAATGTGTTGTTGTTTGGCTTAGGATTATTCTACAGTAGGTGTCTGTGACTTGTTGATGATAAATTCAACTATAAATGAACACCATGCACTTCACTTGTTTTCAAAATGATATATACATGTATATATATATATATATATTAAGAACAAGTTTAGACATATGTACAACAAATACTTCACACTATAGAGATTATAGTCATATCATAAACACTATATATATAGTTCTCTTCTTCTTGTCAAAAGTCCACTTAGGCCTATTCAATTGCTTTAGAATTTCAGTTGACAAGCCAAACTATCTTCTCTATTACTATCGCACTAGTATTCTGTGTGTGATTCACTTACAATTGTGACACAAATTACCATCGTTTAGTCTTTTTTCTTCAAAATATCCTCTGTTCCTTTAGTCAAAGTGTACTCAGACTAATTCAATTACTTTAGAACGACACTTTTAGTTGTACTCTTACATGTTAAACGTTAGGCCTATCACTTCTACGGTAGTTAACTTCGCACCTAACTTTTCCTTGCCAGCAAATTTACTCTCTTCTGCTATTGTCTGTCTGCTGTTTCCACTCGTCTCACGTTATTTATATCTCTCACTTAATCATCTGCCTGCCTTCTAGAAATCTCTATATTCTCGTAGTCAATGTATTGCAAGCGATGGTCGATAGTCTCAACATCAATGACTTATAAACACAACTTCCTCCAATTGACTGTTTTTAACTCTTATTATAACAAAAACTAAACAGTAATAAAATATTCACTCACAAAAATAAATTAATCAATAATATCTAAACTAAACAGTCTTTTATATCATGATAAGGAGCATTAAGAAAAATTTATTTTAGTTGACCATTAAGCTGCAGGAGATGAAGGTACTTCTTCGGGACCCAAGGTAGGTTTTTCAGTTATAGGTGATAGGTAATAACCAGTGGAACACAAGGGAAGCTTGTGTGTGATGAATTTTTTAAGGCATGACCAGTGAATTTAAATCTAAATGTGTTCATTTTAATATGTGATTTTTGTTTATTTATAGTTAGCAAACACCCCTCATAATGATGAAGATGCAAAAGATGATGCTTTCACTTCAGTGATTAAAATTCTTGAATCTTCAGGGGCAAATGTGAACTCCAAGGACAAATATGGGATGACAGCTCTACATTATGCAGCAATGCGAGGAAATGAACTAGCAGCAAGAGAGCTTTTGGACTGTTCAGAGATAAACACAGAGGTACCAATTATTACTTTATCTGATCTGTTCATGTGAAATATAATGGCATGTTGTAAGTTTACGTGAAAAATACCTTTTAGTTTTTCCTGTATCTAATCAATATCTCAAGAAATGCTAAATGAATCTAATGTAAAAACATTGAAATGAGTAATTTTATTAGTATGATCTGCAGTTGTCATCTATTGGAAAAGAAAATTGCAGATTTTTTGTCATTCGTTGTTTTAGTTTCTTGAAACTACAAAGACAAGATATTTTTAAAGATGTTTTCTGCAATTTCTGTAACTTCTTTTTACTTGCAAATTGAAAATTCATGTTAAAGGGCATGTAAAATTTTAAGCAGTCAAAAATATTCATGAAAAAAAAGTGTTAGAAAGTGTATTTAGTTTAATAATTTAGACTTCTTTCAGTTTTGTGTTTTCCATGGTACAAAATCTAAGTTTGTTTGCAACCATTTTTGTTTTATACTATTTCATTGAAATATAATTATTAAAATGTGCTGTCTCAAACACTGAAGCCATGGGTCTGAAGGTACAAGGTTCGATATACAATATGCCAGTGAACATGCCTCACACTTTTAGCTGAAGGAATATTATAACTGACAGTCAACTCCACCATTTGATTAATAGTAGCCATATAGATAGCAACTAGTTGATCTCCCTGTACTTAGCAAATCAAAATTAGTGATGGCTATGCTTGAACTCCAGGGACTTGTTTCCTAGGTATTTAGCTTATATGTCCAGTTTGAAAATACTAAATATCAACCTGTTCCAAATTAAATGATTGCATCACTCAAGTGTAGACAATTCTGCTATACAACAAAACCTGACATGTCATTATTCATTATAAATTACAAAAATGGTCAACTTTATAACTTATCTCTTCATTCATTTCTTTGACCAAAAGATAAAATTCATCAAGTCAAACAAGTGATAGGGTTATAACAGGTATTCGTTTAATATTCAAGATTCAGACCATACAGTTGACTTGCAGATATTAGTACCAATTTAGCAGCTGAATAGTTAAAATTCTCAAATCATTTACCTAACATCTGTTATAGGTACTAAGAAGTAGTGTAGGAAACTCTAAATTATAAATAATGAACAACACAAAATTAATTAACAACTTTATTAATGTAGCTTAGAAATAACATAAATGTGATTTGTTTTTAATAAGAATTACAAAAAATTATTATTATGAATAACACATGTTTTTGTATTTGTTTGCATAAATGTTTTTATTCTGTTAGGTAGACTAACCTCTGAAATAGTAAATGCATTTTCTTTTTGAGTTGTTTTCATGTTGTCAGAACCATGGGACTTCAAAATTCCAAATTAAAATCCTTCACATAATGCAAAGTATATATATCACCTTGCCTGGAATTCTTCACTCTCCCACATTGCAGGTGACGTATTGTGCATACATCAGTATAATGTACATGAGCCCTGACTTCTCACCAAAAAGCAGTATTTCTTGTTCAATATTGAACTGATAACTTTTTATTATTTACAAATATTAGGAATTTTTCTACATCTGTAGAGGCCTTACTCTCACAGTCTTCCTCTAGCATGAATTATCCAATTTCTTTGGCTAGCTGTTTCTGTAAGGTTTTGGAGAGGATGGTTAATGTTCATCTTATTTCATCCTCTCACCCACCTAATGTAGTTTTTGTCAACAGTGCTCAATCATGGACCACCTGATTTGCCTCGAAACCTCAATCAGTGAAGCCTTCCTCAAGAGAGAGCACCTTGTTTCTGACATCTTTGATCTTGAGAAGGCTTATGATGCTACATGGAGGTTTGGCATTTTGTGGGACCTCCACTTCTATGGGTTGTGTGGCCATTTACCCATTTTTATTTGTAACATTTTACTTGACAGGCAATTCCAATTCTGTGTGAGTTTTACCTTTTCCTGTCCTTTCACACAGGAACTTGGAATCCCTCAAGGTTATGTCTTTAGTGTCATCCTTTTCAGTATCAAAATCAATGTTATCACTAAACAACTTCCTCCTGTTGTAAACAGCCTATGTCAATGATTTCTACATATCTTGTTGGTCGTCAAACATGAGGATTATTGAGCAGCAACTTCAGACAGCCCTCACTCGCTTGTAGAGGTGGACCACAGCAAATGTTTTACCTTTTCTTCCTCTAAAACCACTTGCTGAATCCAGTGACAGTTCATCCTGCCATGGCTCATTACCACCCCCACCTGTGACCTTTCTTTGAGTCATCTGAGGAAGGCAGATACTCCCAGTTGGAAATACCATCTTCTCTTTGCCAAACATCTTTCAAATCATTTATCTGTTCCCATTTTTACGGATGGTTCTAAATCAGGTGAATCTGTGGGCTTTGGCATAGTTTGTTGTGGCTCGGTGGTTGCTCACAAAATCCCCTCAATCGTTTCTGTGTTGACTGCTGAACTGTATGCCATTTCTCTTGCCCTGGATCACGTAGAAGCTAAGCAATACATTAACTGTATTATTTACATTAACTTTCTTAGCTCTCTGTTGGCCCTGGAATTGGTTAATGTAATTTCTCACCCTGTTCTTGTCACTATTCAGAAACAACTGGCCCATTTTTGACTGTCTTCTGTCTTTATCTAGTTTTTCTGGATTCCTGGCCATGTTGGTATTTGTGGGAATGAGCTTGTGGCACCGCAGCTAAGTCTGTCTTCTCCGGTGCTATTACAGCTGTGCCTGTCCCATATATGGACTATGGTTCTGTGTTCAAGGCCCAACTTCACACCAGTTGGCAGTCAAATTGGGGTGAGCAACTTCATAACAAGCTTTTCCAGATCAAACCTACTGTTATTTTTTTGGCTGTATAGTTTCTGTAAGGATTGACAGGAGGAAATTGTCTTGTGTAGGCTATGCATCGGTCACAGTTTTTTTACTCATCATTTTCTTTTATATGGGACTCATCTGCCATGTGTGGCCTTTGTGACACTCAGGTCACAACTGCCCACATTTTAGACATGTGTTTTCTCAGGTTTTACCCTTGATGTTGGACAGTGTCATTAGCAATGGTGACACTGTCCAGCTTGATAGTATTTTTATTTTCTTATGGGCCATTGGCCTTTTTGGATCTATTTGAGTTACTTACCTGATTTTTGTTTAGCTTTTAACTTTATTTCTTTTTACTTTGTGTAGTGTTTTACTTCTTGTTTTTATTTTTATATCAGTTGTTTGGTACAAATAGCTATTTTGCTTTGTGCCAATAAGCTCCAACAACCAACCAAACAACCTCATTCTTGCAGCCTCTATTTTGCAGCATTTTCTCTACTACTTTTTGTTTTCATTCTCAATATCTTCATCTACAAACTTGTCATTTCTTATGCTTGAACAGTTTAGTAGACTCTTCCTTGGGATCATCAGATCCAAATTATCTGGCTGTGGATGCTCTGTCTCTAATTTGGGAGAGCCTTATTCTTTATGCATACTGTCCTCTCCATCTTCTTCATGTGCTCACCAGGATCAGTTACTAGGTCCTGCTTATCACTTCACTTAGCAATTTAGCCATGGTTTCCCCTATTATATCAACTTTCTAATGGAGAACCTGTCCCATTACCACCTGTTTATAGCTGGCTGTTATTAGCTCCTTTATCCAAGAAGCCAGATTATTTTATAGAGTGGCTTATACAGTGCTAGTCCTCTCTTGGTGATATTCTTCTATAACAGTCTATCAATCCTATTGAGCTACCTGCAGGAGTAAATGCTCATGGCTTATCAATTCCTCCCATTGCTAGTTACAGAGTTACTTTTTCTGCCACTTTCATATGCCATGGAAGCCATCCATCTCTTTTGTCCCCATTGTTGAATAACCTCTTCCAAAGCTTTTCTTCTTCAGTGGCTTAGACACTGTCCTAAATGGTACTTGGGTTTATTCTATTATTTTCTAGCATCTTCCCCTTTTTGAGCCCTTAGTGGCATGCTCACTGTAACATTTGTTTCTCTTTTATCTTTTATTGATAGCGTCAGGCAGAAAACATTTCCAATATCTATGTCCTTGATGCTTCACATTTGGGCTGCAAGAGAAAGTGTTAATTTCTTCACCTGCTTTGTTACATATCATGACTGAACCTGATTCTCATTCTGAATAATGGTTTTATATCCAGTTATGGCTGTTCATTATTATCTTGCCCATAATGAATTGTTTGAGAAAGTCTTAGAAAAAGTTGTTTATTCCGTACAACAAATCATGCTTTTTGGATCTTGCTCCACCTAAATTGACAAATTGTTATGTGCCATTAATCTATCTTTTATCATCATATTTCTAAATTCCACAAAATTGAATTTCATGTTGAATCTCATCGAATTTGGCATCCCACTCACAGTACCCTTTGGAGAATATCTTGTGGTGGCATGTAGACCAAATGTGTTCTTGAAATTTTATTTACATCATATTGCTACCTTTTCAGCTTCAGGATTCTGTTTGATTCCAACTGTGATTATTCAAGCCAGATGAAATCCCTAGAAGTTAGTTATTCTCTGTTACCGGCTTGTTTACCACACTTATGTTTATTCAGTGCCCTTGTTACTAGTTCCAGGGGTGTCTAAAGTTGAGCAATAAATATACATAAAAAAGTCTCTCCTTATGATATGATACGTCATGTATGAAATTGTCCAACTGGGACTCTGGCATGTCGAATATGCTTCTGCATTTGTCCTAGATGAAATTCCACCTTCTATGCTAGAAGCTTCATGAAAGGGTTATTAAATCAAGAAATGGGTAGAGGATGCCATCTGGTGGCTGATGATGCCTCAGTGATACTTTTTCCCAACTGCATATACACATCCTTGTAGAGTATTCAAGATGTCAGAGATGTTTTCTATATGATGCCTCATAGCTCAAGCAAGATGGGGATCACCTCATATCTTTATATTTTTCCATAACCTTAATTGTTGTTCCTATTGCATCTTCATCAAATTATCAAGCCCATTCTTGCATCACCAGAGGTCTTTTTAATTCTTCCTAGTTGCCCACTGACTAGGCTGATTTCCTGACTTAACTTCTCAGAGTAGAATGAAAGGGGCCTTAGCTGCAGGAGCATGTCCAGTCTTTAGTTATTACTGATCTCCTCCTCTGATAATCTTCCACTTCAGGTACAGGTTGATCCTGCTTACCTGTTACATCACCACCTGTGACATCTCCTAAGAAAACACTAGTTTTTTTATTACTGCCTAACTGACATTAATTAATATATATATATATATATACATCTTATTAATTGGTGTCCAGGGTGAGGTGGTACCTTGCTGAAACAAATTCCTTTTCTGAGTATACTCACTTTATTCCACCAACCTCATTGGGGCTGGACAGCTCCAGTAAGTTTTTCAGTGTATGCAGTCCATTGACCTTTACTCTGATTTTGAATTCTACTCAAACTCTGCTTAACCACTTATTTCATTTGTTGTGGTCAAGGTTGTCACTTTCCTGCTTAAGAACCTTTTGGAGAACTGATGTTCCTTGTGATCCTCTTCAGTTCCCTCCATCATTTAATCATAGGTATTCTGGCAGCTTTTAGTATTTCATAGGTAAATCTTGTTTTAAATTTTACAGTTTCAGCATTAAAATGAATTTCAAACAGGTATTTACCTCTGAAATGCATTCCCACTCATTTTTCCACAACTATGTTATTATCATCATGCTTGGAACCCAAGAAATCTAGATTTAGGCAGGAAAGCTTATGTTCATCTGTTCTCCTAATGCATATGTAATAAGCAACATGGTAGGTTGGAGAGTGGAGAATTCTGGGTAAGTTGACCAATGTTCTGTATTGCATAAAGGATATTCTGAATTTGAAGCCACAGGGTTGTTGACAGCATGAAAGCAACCCAACAAGAAAAGGTTTTTAGAATTTTGGAAGCAATTACCTGTTTGAAGTTAATTTTTATTCTAAAAATGTAAAAGTTTAGATACTTCCAAAAACAAATTGTCCTGCTTTCTTTTGTCAAACAATCTTATTAAAATGATATGAAATAATTTGAGTATGGTAAGTATATATTATTACTTTCTTCTAAGCAATCATCATAATCTTTATCAGTCTAAGTCTATTCTAGTCAGTATTTACTAAGTAATTACCCATGAGCAACACTAGATTTTTGAAGTAATTTAGTATCAATATATTTATTTTAATATATGGTACTGCTTTGCAGTTCACTTTAAAACCACCAGCTTCTTCAAAGTAGTCCCACTCAAGACTTTTGCATTTTAAATCGCTCAAGGTAATCAGTGAACACAGAGGTTATCACTGAATCACACTCTTCACACCACTGATAGCAATTTCCAACTAAATCAAAATCTTGGAGGTCAGAATGACTTATTTACAAGTAAAACAATTGATAAGATAGCACTTGCTGACAAGTTACAATGTGCTTATATATTTCAGAGCAGTTATGAATCAATTAATTCTAATTATTATAAGATTTTTGTCTTTTGACTTTGCATGCACCAAGTTTGAATTGTATATTAAATTATCTATATTAATTACTAGATTAATATTTAGTTCAGGTTTGTATAGGTATGTTGTCTTGATCCAAGGTTAATGATAAATACTACAGGTTGAAATTGAAAGAAATGTGGACATGTCCATACAAGATTAGACTGTTCATAGAATTATTTTGTCTCCATTTAGAAATATTGACAGTTTTCAACATCTTACAGGGCCAACAACAGTATGAGTATTCACCTGGAATTATTATATGTCTTTCATGCATTTACTGTTATTGTTTACTACTTAGTCTGTAATTTGTTTGCCTTTTTCTGAAATTTCATATTTACTTTTGAATCTATTTGTATGCCCCATAGTTTCCATCGTCTTGAGAAACAATTGAGACTGTTTGTTTAATTAAATAAATATGTCAGAAGAATTGGAATCCATACAACATTGGGAGGTAAATGTAATAAAATAAAATTACTGTAAAATCATATATATTAAGCCTGATGTCACTAGACAAAATAAAGCTGTTTCTATTTACCATTGTGTTTTTACTTTGATTTTATTTTACCGAATAAATACATCGACTATTCAGCACCCAAATATTTATTTATTAAGTCAAAAGACTTGGCCATATATTTGGTAGCTTGCCAAACACTATTAATTACATCTCTAACAACTGTAACATTTTGGAAGTTTTTTAGTTCAATGTATTTTAATAGTTTACTCACTTTTAAGTTATTGTTTTTTTTTATTTCTATATAATAGTAAAATGTTGGCTACAGTGTAATTGCTGAAATGAAACTTTTTCAGTAGACTAGAGTGGTAATTTTTATAAAGTAATTATTGTGGAAATATGTTTAAGTTCTCCACCATTATCAGTAGTACAAGCATGAAATTAGATTGAACAGTGAAAATAAAAGAAATAGTTTAAAACTTGAATTTTGTTATGGTCTACACCAACAAGGAGCAAGGTGAATTTGTGTTTTTATTTTAGAACACCTGCATTTTAAGCAGCCTTTAACAATGTTACGTACATATTTGTAAGAGGACAATTTGTTGAAAATCTTCATAGACACCTCATTATCCTTAGACATTTTAATAATATATTTGTATGTCAAGGCCCATGGCTTTGGTTTTTGGTTCAAACTCAAATTGTTATTTATGGATATAATGTTTTTCTGTAGGTCAGAAAGTACAAAGCAGAAAAAACAATTTTCAGATACAGAATTTTTACTTCTTCTACTATTAATGCTTACAAGTTTTTATAATATAGTAAATTTTGTCTAAAGAACTATTTGAAGAAATTGAATGTGAGAAAATGGCCCACATTCTACAACAGAATATAATACAATATACATTTGTTTATATATAACACCAAGCATGGCATGGCCTGGTGGTTAAGGCACTCAACTCGCAACTTGAGGATTGCAAGTTTGAATCTTCGAACAAACTCGTTCTATATGATTGCCGACTGGGCTAGCCAGCCAGGTGTAAATATTTGTGGCTTACAAAAATACCAGTCAACCCCTAATTCGATGGGACTAATATCGAAATGGGAAAAAAATATATAAATCCATATATGTATATATAAAACCTATATACACTAACCTTTGAGGGGCAAGAGGGGTCATCCTACTTTTTCCACAAAAATATTTGTGTCCTTGTTTCCAAATGTTTGCAAATTATGCATTTTAAACATTAAAACACACTTTTTTTTTCTCTAATTTAATGTTCACAGAGCTGAAAATTTGGAACCCTCACAAAACGTTTTCTATGTGATATAGAGTTATGTAAAACTCATATAAACTTCAATCTCGCGGTCTTGCCAACTCGGAGTCTACTTGCTGAAACTTATGTTTATTGGCTGGCAGTCAAAGATGGAGATATCTAAAAGTCTTTGCAGAATTATGTCAGTTTAGACTTCCTTTATGTGAAATATAAACTCAGTTGCAACAAAAGATAGGAAGTTGTGTTTCTTTTTTCTTTGTTAACATAATAAACATTAAAGATGCAATAAAAATACATAAAGGTATCAATGCTGAAAAGAAAGACGTATCATTTTCAAGAATTCTATCAATATGAAATTAGGTGAGGGGTGGTCTACCCTTGACCTAATTTCATAAAAACTACCAAATCAGCACAATTTGAGATAGTGATACAAGCTATCCTGTATCACTGTGTCAAGTTGCGCTGATTTAGTAGTTTTCCGAAAATTAGATGGGGGGGGGGCAACCCTAATCCCTTCCCCCTCATGACTTTCCTTGTATCATCCTATATTACTGTGTCAAGTTAGGTCTGCTTGATCAAGAAATGTAGAAACCTATAAGGAACAGATATGAAATGATAAATAAACAACCATGTATTTTTTTGCTGGACACACGTTGCAGTGCTACTATAGCGTGCAGTGTACACGGATATTTACACTATAGCTTGCGGTCTACACAGATACTATCATCATCACCGTTTTAACTTTTGTTTACTTGCAATTGGCACCATTTATTATAAGTAACGCTTTTAAACTAATAAAGTACAAAATACCATTACATATCATTTTTGGGGCAAATATAATCAGAATAAAATAAATTTCAGCAATCAAAACTAGCACAATTATAACCTAAGTTTAAGGTACTCTTTTGGAACACACAACTTATTAAATTATTACTGTTTGCTGAGCAAAAATGTGGATACATATAAATTATTTAGCATGAAATTATATTTTGGTGAATCATTAAAATGGTGATGATGATAGTATCTGTGTAGACCACACGCTATTGTGTAAATATCTTTGTATACCACATGCTATAGTAGCACCCACTTTGCCTTATATAGTAGATTGATGATATTTATTAGAAAATCAATTGTTTTACCAATGTTTTATTGTGATGTTTATCTATATCTCAAATATTACTGTGTACACAAAACATTTTTTAAAGAACAATTCACTAAAAATTCTAATATGAGTAATAAGATTTTTTATTATCAAGCAGTATAGTTCATTTAATTGAGAGAAGTTTGTTAATATGTGTTATTGATAAATGAACTGATAAAAACTATGTGAAACTGAAGTTTCATCCTTAATGCATTATAATTTACTGTATGAAAACTACTTTAAGTTTTAAATATTGTTTAATAAATCTTATATCTGTTAATATTTACTAATTCATTATTATTATCATGGCCAATTTAGTAATTTTTGCTTACATATTTTTTGGAATATCAATGAAGATGAAACATGTAACATTAAGAACATTTTTTTTTCTCTTAGGTTTATGACAAACAAGAAATGACTCCTCTTCATTTTGCTGCTATCTATGGAAACACAGAAATAGCTACCGTGTTGCTTGATGCTGGTGCTGCAATGGAAGTGTTTGATGAAGATTTGTCAACACCACTGCACAAGGCTGCAATGGAAGGGCATTTAGAGATTGTAAAGCTTTTTCTGTCAACAGGCGAATCCAAAGGATCACTTGAGGAGGTGTGTAAAGTTTAAAAGGATTTATTGACAAACCTTCTTTTTTGCTGGAACACTAAGTATACTGCAAACTGCAAAAAAACTTTAATGTAGAATATATAAAAACTTAATTTATTCTGGTCTTTCTGCAGATTTCATTCAGTACCCTCATTTTTTTTTTACTTTTTTTACAATGAATGTCCTATACATTTCTGCCTTCTTTTTGTCCTTCAGGTCACAGGTCTTCCAACTGAGGGGTTCACAAGAAAATGTTAGGGAAGCCATAGAAAATACACAAAATGTATAATTCTGTTAAGGTACTCAGTATCTACAGATTCAATGGGTGTAGGGTCTCAATCATGGTGCAGGTTGTTCTTGGGGGGTCATTATGGTTAGAAATTTTGGGAACTTATGCATTAGATCACAACGTTTGTAGTTTTTTTTCATACATATTCTTTGTTTATTTTTATTATTTTTTTACACTTGTAATACCACTTGAAAGGATACACTTTGTAGAAATTATAAAGCTAAAGTCTTTAGTGCTTTTTTTTTCATGGAAGGCACACTTTAAAAAAATTTTTAACTTTGTAAAAGTTTGAGGTTTGGCAGGTGTAAATTAACAATTAAAACTGAAAACAATATGACTTATTTTGATTAGAATGATTAAGCTTTTAGATGAGGTTATTGTGGCTACACAGTAATCTGTTCCTTTTACTCTTCCTTGAAGTGATCTAATTAAATGACTGTGTATTATATTTAAGATGATATCACACCGTGATGAAGAAAAAAACATGCCACTTCATTTGGCTGTGGAAAGAGGACACTCAGAAATAGTTAAACTTCTGTTAGACAAAGGTAAGAGCATGTTATTGACCCATTTTAAGAAATATAAACACTACTACATTATTTATGTGGGAAAGCAGTTTCTGCTTTAATAAGAGTACACAGGTCTGTGCCCAGACTGCACTTTTGCTGAGTTTTTACTCATTTGCATGTACTTTATCAGCTTACATGATTGTTCTTTAATCCAGCGTTTTATTTTATGATAAACACAATTGTGTGAAACAAAACTTGGTAGACAAAGACCTAAAAGCATGGTATATCACATGAATTACTGAAAAACAAAGTTTGCTCAGAAAACAGAAGTGAAATTTGATATTTAATCAGTTATTAGATGTTTAGCAACAAAAAGTTTCTAGCACAATATTTTAGCAAGTCATTTTAAGGACCAGTTACGTTCTAGCGAAACCACAGCCAAGGGAACTGGCTTTGAAAAATCACTGTGACTTTCACATATTCTGGTAGACCATGCTTTGGCATATCACTGCTCTGCATTTCCCTACTTAGACTCCCAGCATTTCTACTCACTTGTCCATTTGGAGGTTCATGGTTACTTTTTCCCAGCCTTAGTTTCTTGTTTTCCATCATGATACGCCTAACATGGCTCATTTTGGTGGTCAAGATGCTCTTTTGTCATGGGTACATTTGCCTCCCTCCCCATTGCGTGACTTGTGCATGGCTCCTTTTCTGTTCCAAGAAGTTTTGGGGGGGCATTCCTGACTCTTTAGTAACCAGAATTGAGTTGGCATGGTTGCATACCTTCCTTTCCTCAATGACCTCCTGTTTGTCCCAACCCCATCCTGAACCTGTTCTTGTGTCATCCCCCTCCTCCTTCTCCTTTCAGGTTCCAGTCTCTTGTATTCTTGCAGTTCACTGACAGTACTTGTTGCACCCTTCTGGGGCAACTGACAGTCTCAGAGTCTGTGTAGTAGGTTCAGGTCCTGTGGGGGCTGAACCTGTCTGCCTTTTCCATGTCTGGTTGTCCTTTACCATAGATTCTTGGGTTTTGTGGGTTGTTGTATTAAAGGGTCTGGTACCCCCATTTCGATTCTCGTCTTCCATTGTCCTTCCATCCCTTTTCCTTCTCTCTTATTTTGGATCCTGTTTACTGACAACATCTTGCAGTGGTGGTACTCGACCTGCTTCACAATGGTGCCATTGAATGGGAGATTCCTTTTGTCTGGGTTTTTATTCCCCTCTGTTTTTCATCCCAAAGATATTTGGTGAATGGCACCCTATCAGAGTGTTTTTAGCTCTGAACTGTTCTTGGTCTTACCTCGTTTAGCCATGGAGTCATTTTTGTCCCTTCATTGGGATTTCACTCCTGGTCTATGGAAGATGATGGTAGATATTTTGGTAGTCTCCCTTTTGTTTTTCATTTCTCCAGCATCCTGACTTTACCATTGTTTTGTCCATTGGGTTTGTGTTTTTCAGTTCCGGGCTCTTCTGTTCAGGCTCATCTTCACTCCCTATGGTTTTTGTTTGGTGGTCAGTGCTTTACCCAACTTCATCCTAACCAGCATCTTTGTTTTCACTGTTAATTATTGACTGGCTAATTCTAGTTCCCTCACAGTCCACCTCTGCCCTTCATACTTGATTTCTCCAATGA
The DNA here is from genome assembly GCF_000517525.1 of Limulus polyphemus. Classification (NCBI taxonomy): domain Eukaryota; kingdom Metazoa; phylum Arthropoda; class Merostomata; order Xiphosura; family Limulidae; genus Limulus; species Limulus polyphemus. The sequence goes on from NW_013666254.1 coordinate 415,952, forward strand.
GAGGCTGCTTTGGTTGGTTGGTTGGTGGGGTTGGAGAAGTATTTACTCACCCCCACACATTATCTTGTTCATTGTGGGGTATTTTTTCATTCCCTCATCAGTTGGGCCAAACCTTCTCCCCTTTGTTTGTGTGTCATGTAGCTACTGGTTCTCAACCTATCCTTCTCCTTTTCTCCCACTGCACTAAAGGTTCTATCTCTTTATGGATGTTGGCTTCTCTGGAAGCCCTCATCTCTCTTGGTCATGCCCACATGCATCACCTTCAGTGAACTTTGATAGATCTGTAGAGCCTCATTTGGGATTCATTGGTTGCCCCTCTCCTCCTTCCTTACAGACCAACTTTGCCTGGTGGTTGGATCGAGATACCACTGTGAGTGTTACTCTTCCTCCTCCTTGTTTGGAATGCAACCTTTTTACAGATGCCTCTCTTCCCAGTTGGGGTGCCTACCTGGGTGGTGCACTCTAGCCAAATCCTCTCTCCATATCAAATTTTTGGACCCCTCTCAGTTAGGCATTGGTTCATTTTCTTCTGGCTCATCAGGACCAGTCAGTGATGGTCCCTTCCATCAGCTTGACTGTTGTCTAGTACATGTCCAGGCTAGGGTACACTTGGTTGAGATATATCTGTTTTTCATCGCAGGATTTCCTGTATTGAACCTACAGCCATCATATTCTCTTGATAGCTTGTCATTTTCCAGGTGCCCCTTTTCTCATTGGGGATTGATTACCTTGTCTTATAAAAATTCTCCCTACATAGTGGTCACTGGCCCCACTGGTATTTCTGTGGCTCTGTTCCAAGTCAGGCATGTGGTTCTGGATGTCTTTGCTACACATCTGAATTCCAAGTTCCCACTGTTTTGGTTTTCAGTTCCACATCCCTTGGCTGGGGTGGTAACTGCTCTCAGTTTGGATTGGACAGGCCTCTACCAGTAAGTGGTGTCACCTCCTCTTCTGCTCTCTCTTTCCCCCACTTTTTTCAATCAACCCTTGTATGGTGCATGTCACTCTTTCAGTCCCACACTCTATCTTCATAGGTGGCTTTTTCTGATCCCTAGCCAGGCATGCCAGTTTTTTGCAGCTTGTAGCATCCTTGTTTTCCCATTTTGGTCATCCATCCTCCATGGCTGTGTTCCAAAAGACATGGTACACATACCGTAGTTGGTCCATACATCATGGTTAACCTCTTTCTTATCCTTCTCTTCCCCACATCACTCCCTTTCTTAACTGGCTTTTCAGCAGAATCCTCTCAGTTTTTTCAGGCGATTGCACTGCTTTGCCACTCACATTTTGTTTTCAACAATATGCCCATGTCTTCTAATCGCCAATATTTTCCCTTTTTGTTTCTTTATTTCTCCTCACCCATCCCCCTTGTCCTGCCTCTCCCAAATTAGAACTTTAATGTCCTTTTTCTCAACCATTCTTTCCTGCCCATTCTTCGGCTGTTCGAAAGGGTAATTCCACCTTCACACCCATCTCCCTTCCTTCCTTATCACACTTTTATAACTATCCAATCTTGATCGCCTTCCCCGGCCAGGTTTGGGCTCACTGCTTTTACTGGTCATGTTTTCTTTATCTCTTCACATTATATCCATCACCTTTCTTTGCCCTGGCTGCTCATTTCTATCATTTGTTTGAGGACATCATTCATGCCAGTATGTGGATCACTCCCCATCCCTTTACCACCTAATTATTTTCTATTCTACAGGTTTTCATCTTCCTTGTGTCTCCATTTGCATTCCATAAGTGCCACTTTTTTTTTCTACCTTTTCTTTGCACAGACCCTTTTTGCATCTCAGGATTCCACTTTGGGGTGAGTGTTGCCTGACCGGGTATACTTATTCTTAAATCTGCATTGTAAGACCTGGGTGTCAAATATGCCCACCATTGAAATGGGGTGTTCTGAAAGACCACTTGCAGTATTTTGGTTCCATAAAAATGTTCGCCCCAGACCATACACTCATGAACTAACAGGAGTAAAGTATATAGGGACTTCTGCTCATCCCTGATTATCTGTGTCTAATAGGTCACTGGATTTGTCTGCTTTTCAAAATAAGGTGTCACAGTCATCCATTGCACTGTCTCTGGTGCAACATTCTTCTGTACTCTGCAATGCACTGTTTCCCCCTACTTCTAGTGGAGTATGGGAGTCCTTGCCACTTACCAGTTCTTAGACACTGGGGTGATGGAACATGGAGGCTTCCTCCTGAGTGTGATCAATCCCACTCAGTTGAGGGTAGGACGGCAGTGTTCTGCAAGTGTATATGGCATTGATGCTCTTCCTACCATGGACTTGATGTACAATTCCAGATGCTGTCAGGTGTTGGATGATGCATTCTGCCGACATGCAGTTTGCCCTTCTGGATCAGCTTTCTTCCTTTCTACCAGCCCCTGGATGTCAGTTCCTGGCAGATATGGTGATGTTAAAGCTGGACCAACCATATATGTCCTCACATGTGTTTGGCTGGGTGCTCTCCTCCTCCTACTGCAGACTGAATGATACATTCACAATGCTGCCTGGTGATGGACTGGAGATGCACCCCCATCATGCTGTTCACCTTCCTACCTTCTCTTGGATATGGTTGGGTTGGATGTGCACACATGTTTAAGCTGTGGAGGTCTCTTCATTATGCTGCTCTTATAGTAAGACAATTTCTCTTGGGCAAAGAGTATACCTGACTCAGAAGTGGTGCAGTCTCCCACGGGTATGTTTATTCACATACCCCATGGTCTTTCTTTGGATACTTTCTAAATGGGGATCATCTTCTCACCAGACATTTCACCAACTCCATGTAAAATTCTAGCTATTTGTGAGGGAAGGTAAGATATCATATCAGAAGTTAACGTTTTCCTACATTGAAAATGTTTTTATAATAGATACCTCTGTTTACATTTCCCACTCAAACTCCTCACTTCTGATGTCGGTTTTGTATGTATTGCCCAATCTCGAAGTGATTAAGAGAAGGTGCTAGTGATGATAGGAATTGTGTTGCACTCCTATTGGTGGAAGGTTGCATGATCATTTCCATGGTAGCATGCAGATGTCTCATGTGAGGGTAGGTTAGAGTGTCAAGGCTAGTGGTGAGCAAAAATTTGCACATATAGAGGGCAGTATAAGTTAAAAAAGCCATTTCTGAGAAGAGATAATTATCTATCGGAAATACATTTTCAGTGTATGAAAATGTCAACTTTTGTACAACAAAATATATGATTTTTGGTGTTACTTTGGTAGATATTAGGATGTCAAATAAAAAACTAATAAACTGGTTCATTGATTTTTTTTTTCAGGAGCTAAAGTTAATGTACCTCGAGTGAAGTTTGTTTATCCACTCCACTTGGCTGCTATCTCAGGAAACTTAGAAATTGTTAAAATGTTAGTACAACATAATGCAAGAATAAACTGTCTGAACATCAACCAGTCAACACCACTACATCAGGCAGCAGCTTTTAATCAAGTAGCAATTATTGAATATCTCTTGGAAAAGTAAGTATTATACATAAAGAGATCTACTTGTTGTGATTTAACCCAATAATGACAATGTACTTCAGACTGGAGCATGTTACATAACTCTCGTTAAACTTCTTTCCAATAATAATACCAGTGGGTAAAATTGTTTGAAACTTTTCAAGAACTTTCATAAAAGTATGAAGTTTGCAAAAAATAAAATATTTAGTTTTGAGTTTTTCTACTATTTCTAAAAAAAATTCGTTATTTAATGTAGGCTTTTGTGCTTGGTCTCTGAATAGTTCACCTGCAAGGTGATTTTCATGTGAAGTATAAAAAGTACTATTTTTTATCTTACAAATTTTCACATTTCATAATCTCTAGAACTTCCTAAATGAATATCAAAAGTTTTTTGAGGCATATGTTTATATTTTATTTGCTACTTTCTCTACAACATCACTAATTCTAGCTATTATCATCAATGTATGGTGCAGTGAAATGTTAAAAAGTAAGAAATAGAAAAAAAAAAAAATAATATATATATGTATACCTTTTATCTCTTCATTGAATAATTTTAAAATATCTTCGTTGGGTCATATGCGTAACTACATGTCTTTACATTTTCACTTGATGATTGATTTTTAATATTTTATTTTCCCTTTCATTTTCTTTATCTTTGATTATTTATGTCAACAAACATCAGTAGGTGTCTGTCGGCAATATAATGTTAACATTGGCAGAGATGGTTTACCCCCCAACAAAATGGTGGTTACAGTAGTTAACCTTATGAAAGCTGGTTGAGCAAGGCAAAGTATTGAATAAATTTAAAAATCATTAATCCCTTTGAATATGAACTTTAAAACACAAATAATACATAATTGTACATAATAAACAACCTTCTCTATTTGCCTTAGGAATTCCAAATAAAATTCTGGATGACTCCTTGATGATCTTATATTTTTATATTCATTTTTGTGTTAGTAAAATATACCTTTTTAGTTTTATAAATAATTCTTTAATTTTGTTTTTTTGCTAAGTCATTAAATGTTTTATTATCATGCACAGTCTTGTTTTTGTTATACAAAAATTCTGTTTTATATAGAAGGACAAAACTACTGGCTTTATCAGATTTCAATATAAATATTTTGTAATTTTCACTGAAAGATCTTGTTGCAACTTTATAATTGCAAATCCAGTGAAGGGCTGTTACCCAAAACGTTTTTAAATTTGGCAAGTGTTTCACCTTTTTTTTTCTTCAACTATTTTGTACTTTCATTGATATTATATAACATTAACAGTGATTAGATATTTCATTGCTCCATTTTTAGCAAAACTATCATGGAATGCAGAGACAAGGAACATTTAACTCCACTGCTAATTGCTGCATCAAAAGGTCATGAAGATGCTGTTACAGTACTTCTTGACCATAATGCTGACATAGGTGTTGTAGACAAAAGTGACAGAACAGCTGTATACTGGGCAGCAAAGGAAAATAATCTTGCAGCATTAAAGGTGGATACACATTGATAGAATTTGGTTGATAGTTCATCTTGTGTGGAATACATGTATCAACATTTGTTGGTACAGTTATAGTACAGATAGGTTAAAGTAGTTTATAACAACAACATTTATTTTGCATGATGTTTATTTTATTTTCTCTTTTTTGTCTGTTTTTATACTTTGTTCTCCAAGAGTCACAAGCTTATGGCTTAAATAAATTACTAAATTTGCACTCTGCAGTTTAAATTATAAGGAAATCCTAACACAAGGCATGTTTAAACTAAAATATATATGTTTCTTGTTTTAAAACTTAGTCTTTTATACATATGTATATATATATATATATATATATATA
>NW_013666254.1:422248-427559 GCF_000517525.1 Limulus polyphemus
AATCTTGTTTTCTTGTGCCCAATAATGCATAATTTCATTTGATAAACACGTTTAGATTGAATGGTAATTTATAATCAGTCACAAGAACGTCGAATCTGAATCACTTGAAAAAAACACGGGGGTGCTTAACTTTTTTCCAGGTGTATATATACTCTGTTTTGTTTTCAGGTAAGCCAATGTGGCTCTGCTATAAAAAAAAAAAAACACAAACGCTTGGTCATGGTCACTCATGCTTGTTGTAAACAATCTTATTCTTTCACTGCATGGGCACCTACATGAGACACACTATATAATCTTTGTTTGAGTCTTGAAAAGTGTGATATTAAGTAAATGTCTTGAGAAATAGCAATACAAAAAATAAGTATTTTATAATGAATTGAAAAAATCAAAATGTTACATATTAATTTGTAAAATTTGAAAATAAATTGGCATATTATTAGCTTGCTTAATAGTTTGTACAATCTGAGAATATATTCACTAATGAAGTATTCCAGATAATTATGTCTAAAAATTTCATGTTGATATAACAAGTAACGAGCAGCTTATACAACACCATATGTGCTTCTGTGTGTATCTAAAAACAAACCTGACAGTTGGAAGGCTGTTTATCTATGAATTTGGTAGTGAAACAGTTAAAATATTTTATTCTTGACTTGAAAAATAGAAAGGAGAGAAATGTATTAACTCAGCTTTGAGCCCCCCCAGTGGCTCAGCTGTAAGTCTGAGGGCTCACACCACTAAGAACCAAGTTTCGATATTCATGGGTGGCACAGCACATTGTGTGGCTATGTGCTTAACAACAAACAAATAAATCAAACCAAACTTGGCTTTGAAATGCATCCACTCTGCAAGTATAGGCTCTCATCTAATGTTAGTTTGGTTTCCTTGTACGTAAGATACGAAAAATATGTATGAAGTGGTTGTAAAAGGTATCTCTATAACCAATAACCAGAGTTTTGCCTTATTACTTTCATATTTACAATGTTAAAATTAAACAACATCAACAAATTATGAATTTTTTTAAGGGTTATATGAATAGTTTTGAAAAGGATTTTTAGTTTAAAAATATAATAGGCCTTTTTCTTCTTCTTCTCAGCATTTCTCCCAATTACTTAGGCTTTGATAAAGCTATAATAGGCCCATTTGAAACAAATGTTAATAGTTACTAAATAGTTACTTTTATCATAGTATTTGTAAATGAAGTTTTTTAGATTAGAATTACTAAGTGGAAGAATAATTCAATTATATATTTTATTGCTTTATGTAGATTCTTTTGAAACACCCACTAGGAAGACGACTAGTTGATAGAAGTGATCGTTACGATAACAGTCCTCTGCATGTTGCTGCTCAGAATGGTTACTTGGCTATATTTAAGGTCATTGTTTTATATATATATATCTGTGTGTGATTAATTTCTAATTTTATTGGTATTTTGAGAAGCAGTTTGCTTTAGCTGAGAAAAAATATTTATAAAGTCTTGATATATTGTTTTATTCCATCCCTATCAGTAAAACATTAGTGAGTCGAAATGAAAAAAATTAGTATTAGTAGAATTAATAATTTTCAACTAGTGATTCATCTTTCTTTATTATATCATACACTAGTGTTTTGTCAATACTAGACCTATGTACCAGTAATGTGTAGTCACTCATTGATGAAATTTTAGTATTTTCTAAATGCACATTCATCACATATTAATTATTTTGTGATACATATACTCCATGAACTAGTAATTGAAGATTAACTTATAACATGCACCAATACTCTAAAGGTTTAATATTGTACAGAATGTAATGTTATATCTACTTAGGAGTGTTAGATTCCATTTAATTTATTAAATATTTAAACTTCAAAATATGTCAACATTATATTAAAAAAATATTTTAATTCTATAATATGATCATATCATATTCAACAAAAATTATGGCAAGTGCTGTAATTTTATTTTTCTAAACAAATGTTTGAACACTCTTATTAACCATAAACATTTAACCTCGATTAAAAGAGGCCCAGACTGTTTAGTACCAGTACTACTTATGTAGTTAGAAATAGAAACTATGAAGAGGTTAACAAAAACTCAGTATACTCCATAATAGTCTAAAACCTAATATTTTTTACAAATGGTTCATTAGTAAAAACTGTTAAACTCATAGCAAAATGAAAATAACAGAATTGTTCCTCTACACTTTATTATCATTTGTATACATGCTGTGGTTTAGAAATACAATTCTGTTTACATTTTGGTGGCTTAAACGATTTTGTATCTTAGCTACAAGATGCCCATCAAATTAGAACAATTTCTGAAAGTACAGGATTAGTGGAATACTAAAATATGCATTAGCCAAATGTGTCAACCAATGAAACAAACAACAAAGTTTATTCCAAAATTGTGGTATGTGTTTGATGTAAACAGATGTAATTTTGCTGTAATTTTCTATTTTGATTTTTGCAAGTGCAGAATCTCAGAATCGGTGTTATTGTCACTGTGTGATTTTCCCAGCAGTAAGTCTACAGCACTTCCTGTATCACTGACTTCTAGCAGCTTTTTTGAGCAGGATCTTTATCTTTTTTTTTTCATGCTGTACTGTATGCAACATGCTGGCTATCTTTTCAATGACCATTTGTTTCAGTTTGGCACTGACGGATTTCAAATTTTTATATCTTACATCCACAAAAGGTGCACTTATAAATACATTAATTTCAAATGAATTATAGGACTTATCTTCAAAAAATAAATCAGGCATGCAATGTATTATGTTGTCTCTTTCATGTTTTTTTGTACTTTTTTTTTGCTGTGCTGTAGTTAGTTTCTTTGTGTTCTCTGATGATAGTTTATTTATTGCTGCTTGAAGAGGTTTCAAGCACTTGCATAACCCTTCCATGTAAAGTCAGGTTTCTTCCAGCATTTCAAGTGTTTTGTAACAGATATTAGTTGCAGTATACATTCTCCTAGAACTAATGTGATTAAACAACATTGCTCAGCCAACTGTCAAAATATTTCTCCAGTGCTGTTCTAACATATTTTGAACTTTGAATTCATTTATAGTGTGGCAAATTCATTTGCCTTTGTTTCTCCGTAATGAATTTATTGCAGTAAAACTGTAGTTACCATATACTCTATTAGTCAATTTCTGTAGCTATCACCTTAGTCAGTAGAGAAGACTTTCTGAGTCCAGAATGTACAGATAAATGAAGAGTGTGTACCATGTAGTTTATATTTCTTTTAAGAATTGGCAGACATGATATTAGCAACATTGTTATGTACACATATAAAAACATATCCTGAATGTTGAAATCTTCAATGATAGTTTTCAAAGATCAATTTTTAAAATCTCAGCACTGTGTTTGTCTTCTTCAGGCTTTGTGCCCAGCACAGCACTTCTTATCTCCCAGTCTTAAAAAAAATGAACTGTCACCTTAGTGAATGACTCCATATTCACAAACATTTTTGTATGTTATCAATGAAACATTTTCTACCTTCTGTGAGGTGTTTTATGGCTCAAGTTTCTTTAAATCATGCTTGTGTTAAACACACAAAGCTATTGTCTTGCAACTTTGAACAATGTAATTGGGCTCCAAGTGTAATATTAACCCATTAACGGGGGGCAGGGGCAGCTCAGTTGCCATTTTCTGACTCTCAGATAAAACTGAGTTGCCATCAATCACAATGAAACGGTAATTTTCGTCATTCGAATAGAGTTATAGTTATATATGTGCGACTGACGGGTATTTCCATCATTCGCAGCTCAGCCCCTTAGCTTATAAATTAAGTGGTTGCAAGTCAATAGCTATCTTGTCAGCTATCAAAGTCATAATTAATGTTTTCACTCCAATTTCAGTGGCATGAGTATGGATGTTTATTAGAATATCCAATTGTTGGTTTTTGTGCATTATCTTCAACATTTGACTTCATTTTTAAGTAGAAATGATTATTCATTGCACCTGTAATGCTCAAGATGGGAGGTAGTTCAGCTAATGCAATTTACATTTCACTTTCTTACCAAAATATTTCCTCATGCTTGAATGATTCATGATTAATATTGTGAACCCTTCTTCCAAAGCAAAACTATAAATTATGCCGGCCATTAAGAGCTATGAGCAAGTTAGTGCAGTCTGTACACATACATATAGATGTGATACATGAAACACAGAATGTAAACATTTTGGCAATAAAAAAAAAACTTTTATCTTTAGCTACTACTTTCAGCTAATGTTTCACCACTGTGGCTTCATCATGGTTTATAGTACAAGAACTACTAGCCCTGATGAAGCCACAGTGGTGAAACTGGCTGAAATAAAGTTTTTTATTATCTGGAGAGTCATTCTAGAATGTGAAATAGCAGTGCTATTCAGTAGCGCTACATCTCATTATTGGTGTGTTATGATGATTTGTTTATATAACATTGAAAGAAGAAACTTTCAGTCAAATCTATTTTGATTACTTAAGCATGTTCTCAGTTATTGTTTTTGTTAGCTGTTTTTTTTTTCAGTGACTGTATGTAAATGTTTAATGAAATTACTAATTTTTTCTCTCTGTTTGAATCCCAGCTCTGTTACACTACTTACATGTTCTAATACATTGTAGTTCATTGTTCAGCATGTTCCAGTGTTCTGTAGATTCATGTACAACTTCTTCCATGTACAAAATATACTGTTACCCTGTAGATCCACGTATAACACTATACCAATACCCTGTAGATCCACATACAAACATAAAGCAGTACTATGTAAATCCATGTACAAAATTTTACCAATACTCTGTAGATCCATTTGCAAAAATATGGCAGTACTGTTTAGATCCACAGAAAATATATCTGTACTCTGTAAATCCACTTACAAAAATATACCAATACCCTGCAGATCCACATAAAAATAATTTACCATTACCGTGTAGAACCACATACAAAAATATACCAATACTGAATAGATCCACTTACAAAAATATACCAGTACTCTGTAGATCCTTGGAACTTACAAAATATACCAGCACTATCTGTACTTGTTTGTCACTGTACCTTGTATGTTTTATTTTAGTATATATTCTGACTTGCAACATCAATTTGTAGTCTGTATTTTCACATATTTGTCCCAATATCCTGTAAGTCAATTTTAATACATCTTACTTATTTGCCCACTACTGTTTAGATTTGTATATAAAATATTCCATTAGTCTGTAAATGTACATCCACTTAGAATACGTCCTATCACTTTGCAGATTCACGTGTATGCATGCATGCTGCTTAGATCCAAAATATTACTGTAATCTGTAGATCCATATACATCTTATTCACTGTTGTTAACTCTTTTCAAC
>NW_013666254.1:428388-433019 GCF_000517525.1 Limulus polyphemus
GAGCAGACTAAAGACACACCCTACCTCATTGAAATACTGGTTCAAAAGAAAGAAATGGCACCAAGTCCATTAAAATGGCTGGGAAAGCCACTAGGAGGAAATTCTGAGCTTCTGATTGGTTATTCATGTCATATATAGAAGTAAGTGTATATAAGGGAGCGTTTCCAAAAATGGAAATAGGTGGAAGGGTTCCACTGTGTTTGATTTATTACATGAGCAATATTTCAGCAAACTGAAGAGATAAGAAGATCTTATTTTATATTCTAGCTTGTCAATATCTGTAAGATGAGTTTCTAAAATCGTTCGAAACTATAGACTTAGTATTTTGACTTCACAAACATCTAATTTGAACCAGTGCTGCATTCAACATAACACGTGACACACAAAATCGATTTTTATGTGTTTTTTAATGTTTGTTTTTAAATTAAGAAATTGAGTAATATATAGTACTAAAATTTGAATTACAATCTACAGTTTGATACTAAACATATTGACATAAATTCATGAAATAGCAGTTCAATAAAATTTTGAATCTGAGTCAACAAATGAATTGACATGGCCTTTCACCCGTGACCAGTCTCGAAAGGGTTAAGCTACTTCTAATAAGGCCAGTCTTTGTGGTGAACTGATGATTAAGTGATGTTTAGATCTGATCCACTTACATCTTAACCACATAATTGAGAGGATCAAGACAACGTCTACTACAAGGGAAGTTATGTGTTTAATCAAATTGCAACTGTTCATTGTGTGCTAACCATGTCTTTTATACTATTTATTCCTTTACTCTCTATCTCTACTTAATTGCAACTTAATTAAGCTACTTTTAATATGGCCAATCTTTGTGGTGAACTGATGATTAAGTGATGTTTAGATCTGATCCACTTACATCTTAACCACATAAGTGAGAGGATCAAGACAACGTCTACAACAAGGGAAGTTATGTTTTTAATCAAATTGCAACTGTTCACTGTGTGCTAACCATGTCTTTTATACTATTTATTCCTTTACTCTCTATCTCAACTTAATTACAACGTCTTTCTTTCTAGATTTTTCTGTACCATGTATCTATATTCTAAATAAACTTCTGTAACATACGCCTATACTCTGTAAATACAGATTCAGTTTTTTAGTGTCCATTGAAATTAAAACAATTGAATATACCTTCTAGCTGTATGGTGTTCGGACAATAAGTAATTTTTGTCTTCTTTTTATCTTTAGAATAATGTTGGCAGACATACTTTAATACATTAATTCATATCTTAGTTTATGATGCAAGTCAAAAACTAGCCAAGATGGTTGAAAACTATTTTTTTCGAGTAGTTGTTTGTGTAAATAGAATTATTTTATGGTGGAACTTCTGTAAGTAAGCTACCTAAGGATCCATTGCTTTTGGCCATTTTTCAGAGGGATTGGTTTGGAGAAGTTACTGGAAATTAACATTTCCGATAAGGTTCTGCATTCAGAATTCAGAAAGGCTGGTTTTAAGAAGAGTAAAATAATTAAAGATTAAAATAATTAAAGATTTTTAGTAATAATTTTATAGAAGAGTCTGTTTTGGGAGTTTCCATTGTACTGTTAATTTACACTGTCTTTTCTTTAAGTCTGTCTTTATATATTTCCTGGATTACAACTCAACATTGTTGGAATAACTTAAAGTCTGCACAAAATTTATTATTTTATTATGAATCAGCTTTTTGCTTATTCATATAGAAATGTTTTCTTCAAATTAAAATTACAGAAAACCACTTGAAATGTAATTATTAGTCAATTTTCTTTTTTTGTTATTTAAAATTTCAGTTACTAGTGGAGTTTGGGAGCGATATTAGTAATAAAAATGAAGATGAAGAAACCCCTCTTCATGTTGCTGCTAAAGATGGTCGAACAAAGTGAGTGTGCTATAATACTAGTTTAGATATTTTATTAAATTCCACCTAGTAGTTTATTGTCTCAAGTTAGTGTGTATTATTAGGTCTTTTGACTTTTTTCTTTTGCTAGTAAAAAGAAATTGAAAATTTTGTAACCAAAAGTTCAACTCATCATTTCCCATGACATCGTTAGCAGTAAAGTAACAGCTTATTTTTCTTAACTTTGATTAATGCAAACTGAAATAATTATTAGACATTTCTATTAATGTAAATAAAATAATGACCTATATCTCCAGAATGTATCTTTAATGGCTCATTATATTACAATTACAGCTTTGTCAGGAGCTATCAATAACCTATAATTTCACTAAGATTATTGAAAGTTGTGACAAAGCTGTAATAGCAAAATATTAAACCAGTAAATACACATGCTAGAGACATAGGTCGTTACTTTGTTAATATTAATAGCTTATTTAATTTGTTTTGATGTTGGCCTTAGTACTAAGGAAAAACCTACTTTTTATGTGCAACTTTTAGTAAAATATAAAATATTTGATGATTATTTGTATAGATGGTCATGCTGATTTTGTTTAATACCTTAAATTTTTCACCAGTGGATCAGCAATACATTTTTGGACTTACAGTGCTTAAAACTGGGGTTTGATTTTTCAGCAGCTGGTAGAGGGAAATAAGCATCAGATTTAAAAAATATTTTCCATGTCATAGAGTTTTACATATTGTAATAGAAGTTTCATATTTCACCAGTAATCAGGAAGAAGTGTGGGGAATATTACAAAGTGGGTGTTTTTATTTTTTGTTACTGTTTTGGCTGTGGCAGTCTTTGATTTTATATTATATTACTTATGGTGTTTGACAATTATGTACACCTGTTACAAATATGCATCCTTAAAATATTTTAATTTTCACTGTGTTATATTTCAAGACTATAGTATATCTATAAAAGATAATGCAAAGCTTTTAAAAATAATTATTTTGCCAAATGTTGGTAAGGGAAAAATGCAAATAGTTTGGGAATTTTATTTTGCACCATGACTGAAAACTGTTGTTTTCCATACAGAACCCTAACTTTCAAAAGTGGAGAGATCTGTTATGTGTTTAAAGCTATAAGTATCACCTCACCAGATTTAAAGATGAATAATCACTATTTAAAATGTATAATACTGTTATATTCTCTTAAACCACTAATCACTGAAAGTTCCATTTAACCTTCTCTAGAATTTTGAAACAGTTGTTGTACAAAATAAGGATCTTTAATATACATCATACTGTAACTTCTCACTGTTGTCAGTTTTAGCAACTCTTCTAGTAGAACATATTACATAATTAAACCCTTAATCTAATGATCTTACCTAGCTGTATATTCATCAGTTGGGTGGCACATAAGAAGCCATAAAGGTATATGCTCTGGATATTTATAGAATTGTTCATTCAAATAAGGTAAGATTTGATCTAGAATGCTTTTAAATGGATAGAAATGAGTTAAAGAGGTTTAAAATGAATATGTTTTGCATTGAAACAAAATTTACTCCCTTAGTTATTAATTTGGTTGTGAGCATATAAACAGAAATGTCTTATAAGCAGTTTTCAAATATGATAGTTTGTCACTGTTGTATCTATTAGCTGTTCTTCTGACTATTTTCCCAAAATATAGGCTTTCTATTTTGTCTGATTTTCTGCTTCCTTCTCGTCAATATCTGTAAACTCTCATTGACCTGACAGTCTGAATTAATTAATGTATATTCTCTGTAAGTAGAATCCTAGAACAGTTTGCACATGTAATTCCCACAGCTGAATCCATATCTAACATATCAAATCTTATTTGGTCTTATTTCTCTTATGAGTATTAATATCCTTCTGTGTTTTGTTATGCCCTTGTGCTGTAATAGTTTTTCTCTGAAGTAAATAAACTATTTTTAGTCATATCACTTCCATGGTAATTCTGGTGTGCTTCATTGAATTGAATTTTTTTTCATCTATTAAGCTGAATGTTTTGTAGGAAACTTCCATGTAAATTTATGTTTTTATTTCTACTTTTTACTTGGATTTCTTCATGGTTGTAATCAAATTTCAAAACCTGATCTTCTCCAATCCAAATGAAAGATTGATGTATTAGCTGTCATAGTTTTCAGATGTATGAAAGTCAATATGAATGTCTAAAAGTTTATTCTCACTTAATGATGGCATCTCCAAACATAGTCACTGTACATGAAGTAGATTTATACTTAGTAGCTTTTACTAATACATCAAGTCTGCAGGGACTAACTTTGATTACTTACACTGATGTGTGTTCTTAATACTGGACTATACTCTCACTCCCTTGTCAGATCGCTAACAGATGAACTACATCTCAAGTGTAATCAATTATAGATGTATAATCAGTAAAACTCAAAGTAATGAATTTTAGATAAGTTTGCTGAGTTAGATCTTTGTCAGGCAAAATATGGATTCTTGCAACATGTCATTCTAGTATAATATGCTTCCTTTTTTTTTTTTACAAGGTTTATTGTGATATTTTTGCATAGAAGTTTACTGTCTTAACCCTTTCAAGACAGGTCACAGGTGAAAGGCCATGTCATCTTGTTTGTTGACTTGCATTCAAATTTTTTATTGAAGTACTATTTCATGAACTTATGTCAGTAAGTTTGGTATCAAACTATAGATTATAATTCAAATTTTAGAACTATATGTTACTGAATTTCTTAATTTAAAAGTAAATATTTAAAAAACACAGATAAACATCAATTT
>NW_013666254.1:433757-434766 GCF_000517525.1 Limulus polyphemus
ACTTTGCATGATAGATAGGCAAGATGTAAAAAGAAAAAAAAGGACATGAGAGAAATGTTGCTTTACAAACCTTACAACATAATAAAAAAATTAGATATTTTGCACATAAAAGCATTGTAATATTTGCTGATAATCTGCCAGATTTTGTTAACGTTTGCATACTAATGTAAAAGTTATAGCATAAAAACTATAACTAGCAGAAAATGGTTATGAGATCATCACATTGGCCGACCCCGTATTGTAAGAGTTAAATTACAGGTTATGCTGTTGTTCTTCCAGCAGTAAATAAACTTTAAGGAACTGATAGTGTGCAGAATTGGAATTTGATTATCATGATGTCCATTTCTTTTAACAGTCAGTTTTACATATTAGATGATTCTACTTTTGTAGAAATTATAAGTACTCCCACTGCTTACCTCCATGAATGTGTGGGAATCTGTCTAATAGTGCTGCCCACATCAAGGCTAAGCTTTAAGTCTGAAGGCTAAGCTTTAAGTCTGAAGGCTTAAAACATCCAAGAACAGATTTTGATACTTATATCAGATACAACATAGATAGCCCATTATGTAGCTTTGTACTTAATAAAAAAAACAAAACAATGTAACATTTACAGTAGAGATAAAATACTATATTTTAGTTTTAAAATTTTCACTTAAAACCAACTCTTACCAGAAGAATTCCACTGCCCTTGGATACAGACACTGAAAAGACATGTGATTGGTACTGATTAAACTAGTATTCTCCCCACAGAAACTGTAACATAACATAATGTTTAGGGACCTATTGGTCCATCTAGATTGTTCTGTTCCTTAAACTAAACTATTAAATAAATAAATAATAACTAATACCCTCATTCATATAGTTATCAAGCTTTCTCTTGAACTCACTTAAATTTACTGCCTCTGCAACATGTGAAGGCAACTCCTTCCAAAGGGGCAACCACCCTTTTAGAAAAATAAAACTGTCTTAGCTGAAGGTGACTCATACTCTGCCAAATTTTATACTTGTG
>NW_013666254.1:434776-435999 GCF_000517525.1 Limulus polyphemus
CAAATTAGATGTTTGTGAAGTCAAAATACTAAATCTACAGTTTTGTACGAATTAGAAGAGGAAATTACAGATATTGACAAACTAGAATATAAAATAAGAACCTCGTATCTTTTCTATTTGCTAAGATATTGTTCATGTAATAAATCAAACACAATGGTGCCCCGCCCACCTCTTTGCATTTTTGGAAATGCTTTGTTATATACACTTACTTCTATATATATATCATGAATAACCAATTGTAAGCTCAAAATGTCCCCTAATGGTTTTCTCAGCCTTTTTAACATGGCTAGCACCATTTCATTCTTTTGAACCGAAATTTCATATATTTTTTTAGAGTAAAATACATCAAAGTTACTAAGCTTGATAAATTATAGTAGAATTCTATGGTATTGATGTAGTAATTTATGACTTTTTAGTTATTCAAATATATATATAAAACCTAAAAAAAATTTGTTTCATACTCTCTACGTGCAAAATTTTTAAAGGCTTAGCAACCTACGTCAAGCAGCAACCGAGTACAAAGGTCATAAGTAGAAGAGATAGTTTTTTGCTTTACTTCTTTATTTGTTTAAAATGTGTTTAAGAACTTCTTTCAAAATAGCAATAATCTATATACATATATAATGTATACTAAATTAAATGTGACTGTATTTTACAAAATACTAGTCCACTAAAACACAGCCAAGACAAGTTACTTTGTACAGACCAAAGCTCAGTTTTATGCTATTTGATACGGTAACATGAGTGCACGTGAGCTGTGTCATTGTAACTTCTGTATTGTTAGCCAGGCATGGGTGAAAGGTCAATATAATAAAAACAATAAATATATATATAAATGTATAATGTTATGAGACTTAAGCTATTTAGTCTAAACATTTATGTTCTCATGTTATAATTTGTGCTCATTCTAGAATGAAAAAAGGCATAATTTATGTTTATTTAAGAATTTTTTATGGTGGTTGTGAGATCATTCAAATCTACCAAACCAGTACAGAGATTAATTACTAAAAATAACAGATATTATATAAAAAAAATTTTATTAAGAAACGTTTGATAATTATCCGGACATTAAAAAAATTTCGCATATGAAATTTCAAAATTTTCTGATGCATAAAAGTATTTTCAATCTTAAAATGAATATTACTTTGCATGATAGATAGGCAAGATGTAAAAAGAAAAAAAGGCATGAGAGAAATGTTGCTTTACAAACCTTACAACATAAT
>NW_013666254.1:436970-450352 GCF_000517525.1 Limulus polyphemus
GAAGTTACTACCACTGATGTGACTGCCACCGATAATAAGACATTTCCTGATGGAGCAGATGAACCCCACGTGAAGCAGAAGCCAAGGAGAGGGAGGCCAGTACGGAAGAAGATATGTCCTGTAAAATTAGGAGATTTTGTTGTATTTTAACTTTGTGTTTGTAAATTCTGTACAGTTAATCAAGTTATTGTTAATTATCTATTGGGTTAATGTAAGTGGCTATTGTTCGGGACGAACAATACTAAGGAAGGGGCAGTGTTACGACAGCGGAGGTCACGTGACGCTGGTAACACGTCATGAGTTTCTAGAAAGATCATGCCTGTTCTTGGCAACTCTAGTGTTTGCCAGACGCCCTCTATTTTTGTATACGTAAGACCGGCAAGACGTGACGGCATAGATAATTGCAGAGAGGCAGAGATAGAGACCTACAATTGAGTCAAGCGCGGTAGTGACCATAATTAAAGTGCGTGAATCGTTGTGAATTATAGAGTGTGTTTAAGTTAATATGACTGTGGAAATTAAGTGTATTGCAAAGTTGTATTAAGAAAGAATAAACTAGTTTTATTTAAGAAAGGACTTGTGTCGCTAAAGTTTCATCCGAAAGAAATTATACGAGAAATTAACAAACGACCAGAGACGTAACAATGCATAAGACATGGAACCCATGTTTTAACTGCAGACTTGGGATTGTCTGTGTCCTATCATAAGACAGGAGTAACAGATTCAAGTTCCATTTCAACCAATGTCAAAACAGCAAGCTGTTTCTGCTACAGCTACAGCTAGTTTAATCTAATGGAACTGAAGTGGGTTTGACCGCCACCTCAATTAGATACAGCAGCATGTTTACACCAATAGTTATAATGGCTATGTAAGACAACAATAGACTTGGCATCATTGGACATGTGCTGATAATGATATATGAATTCCTATTAGACAATGTAGAGAAACAGGATCTTACTCGACAAAGTGCACATTAGGTATCCTTAGCGAGATATCCCTTCAGTTAGTCAACATAAAGTTTGTTTTGCAAATGGTAACAAGTATGATGTGAGTTAAAAATTAACTCTCTGATTCTGCTTTGGCATTGCCACTTACAGAATAAAAGTACAGACTTCTTATTTGGTCCAGGCTTGGAACTTTTAGAGATATATCAACTACGGAAGTTTTCAGTCAGTTTTGTTCAAAGAAAAACACACAGTAGGCTCAAATTTATTGCCTCCACAACATCCAAAGGAGCACATTCCAAAGGCCAACCACCCTGTTAGAAAAATAAAACTGTCTTAGCTGAAGTCGACTCATACCCTGCCAAATTTTATACTTGTGTCCCCTAGTCCTACTATTCTCACCATTAAGTATGAAAGAAAGATGATGCATCAACACTATCAGTTCCCTTTGCAGTCTTACACACCTCAATCAAATCCCCTCTAACTCTTCTTTTTTCAAGAGAAATCAGTTTCAGTTACCTTAACTTCCTCTTGTATGACAACCCCTCCATCCCAGGTACCATTCTAGTAGCCCTCCTATGAATCAATTCCAACAATTCAATGTCCTTCTTAAGGTAAGGAGCCCAAGACTGTACACAGTTCTTCAAATGTGGCCTAACCAGTGACATATACAATGAAATTATAACCTTTTTAGACTTGTATTCAATATTTCTGTTGATATAACCCAAAATCTTATTTGCCCTACCACTAGCAACAGCACACTGCTTGAATAGCTTAAGAGACTGATCAAACATTACACCAAGATCTTTTTTTTTTGTAACATCGTTAAAGTTATTCTCATCCAAATTATACTTAATATTCTAATTATGATAACCCATTTGCATTATTTTCATTTTTTTATAATTAAAACCCATCTGCCATTTATTTGTCCAACTCACTAAATGATCTAAATCCTTTTGTTATGTAGCAGCATCCTCCTCATAGCCAGCAACACCAAAAACCTTAATATCATCAGCAAATGTAAATAATTTATGGACCATTCCTTCATATATGTCACTGACGTAAATCAAAAAGAGCAAAGGTCCTAAGACTGAGCCCTGAGGTTCCCCTCTTCTGACATTAATCCAGTTTGACTAAACTCCATTTATAGCAACCTTCTGCTTTCTTTCATCCAACTACCCTTCTGTCCAATTAGCTAACTTATTCCCCACACCTATAGAGATAATATTTTTTACAAGCCTTTTATGTGGCACCTTGTCAAATGCTTTGTGAAAGTCCAAATACACCAAATCTATACCCTTACCCTCACCTACATAAACAGTAACCTTTTTATGCCACTAATTATGCCAGCTTATCACATGAATGAGAGTTTGCAAATAATGCAAGTGTCAACCATTAAAACGAAGTGAGAGAAACTAAAGAGAAGGAGAAAAAACTAGGCAATCCGTGGCCATTACCAGGAGAATAGCTAATATTTATGATATTTTAATATCATATTTTAAATGCAAATATTAATTTAGTATTCCAAGATTTTATGAAACTTGTAATTAACCTTTCTGTAAAATTAAGTTTAAGCAAATATTTAAAGGCTTTTAAATTTTAAAAATTGTACACAAATCTTTTAAGTAGGTAATAACCACATTTTGTAACTTGACTACAGTTCATATGACCTTTAGCTTAATAAAAATTAGCCTGTTTTAGTAACACAGCATTTTATTGTTAGTCTCCAAGAAGGCTGAGAAATACAGGAAATGCTCAGCAATATTATACATTTATTGACTTATTATCTTTGTGGATTTTGGTGTGTTTAATCTGCCTTAAATATATTTTTAATTTTCTTTCTTCTAAATTGTTAAAAGAAGAGCAAAATATGGTACTAAATAAAAAACCTCTTTTTCCACATTATTATTATCATCATGGTTTTTTATCTTTCATTTCTTTGACTGAAGAAGTACAGAAAGTTTCTGTATTAAGTACTCAAGTATTTGCACCTGTGTTTAAAAGAAGTTGTGTTTGTACAGAAGCGCAGAATCCAGTGAAATTGTTACTGAGACTAGTGTTTCACATGGTCCCATATTCCAACCTGGAATGGCAAGTAAACCATGATCGATTACTTTCACACTTTAGAATAGTTTTTTTAATTTTCTTAACCACTGATGTTTGCAATTCTCACTATTGATTTAGTAAATATTTTTTGCTTAAAATATGATATCAACTTCTTATTTGCACATAAATCTGTGGCTAACAGAGATGTAGCCTTGCAGCTTACTGTTTAATAAATAAAATTAGATGACTTGATAGCATTTCATTCATTGCCTAATAAAGCTAAAACAATTGATTTTTTTAGCTGAGATATGCATTTTGGCAGTTTCAGTTATGTTTTCATTATCAATTGCATGGAAGCTGTAGCTTTACGTAATGAATAACTTTAACTGTGAATTATTTTTCTCTGGTATTAGCATCTTTGAGAATATGTCCACCCTTATTTCTTGGCCTTTTCACATGTTTTTCTGGCCTGCTCCTTGGAAATTCAATAACCCCAATTTATTGTTTCCTGGATAAATATAACTTTGTAAAGGTTCATCATAAGTGGATAAATATGCTTTGCAAAAGTCAGATTATAAGGTACACATTAATGGTGATGTGGCATGTTCCAAATCTGTGTAACTTACATCTTTGTTTTATTCTTTTATGCACCTTTTGTTTTACACTAAGAATTCTTTTTTCTGGGTTTCTAGAAACTACAGAAAATAGTATTATGAATTACTTTTTAAAAATAGTATTAAAGCATTTTTTGAAAATTACACATTTTCTTTCCCCTGCAATATTGGAATTGTGTGAAATCTGAATGAAACCAGTGTGGGCCACCTTGTTTCTGTTTCTTCAAAACTCAATGTATAGTTGCTGTTTTTTAATTTCTAGTTTTTGCTCTCAGGAAGGCTTTCAAACACCACTATTCTTCTCGCATCTGTTATAAATATTGTTTATCTTTTGTATTACTTTTATGTATTTCAGAGATAAAAATTAAAAGCTTTTTCTCTTTTATATATAATAGAGTATAAGGCAACAGAATTAAGTGCTTTAGACTAATTCTTAGAAAACCTAACTCAAAATACCGTAACATGCTTAGTTACTTAGGTGTTGTTTAAAAAGAAAATATACAGCTGTTAATTCAGTGATAAAGTTCATTCTTGTGTTTGTATATACACTTGTAAGCTAAATATATACAAAATGTAATAACTAAATGTCTGTCTCCTGAATGGTTAATCATGGAACTTGTACCTATTTCTATTCCTGCCCTGCAAGAAGAATTCAGTCATCAGAGTTTGCAGCCGTCCCAGCATTCTTTTACTTTCTTTAGATATTTTTACTACAAACTAAGATATTTTTTAAAACACTTAACTGATTCCAATGGTTTTCTTAGTTCATGTTAACATTTTCCTAATTTTGTCAGTAACTTTCTTACTTTAGATTCAATAGATATTCTTTCTAAGCAGTATCTTTTTGCTTTGATTATGGATTGGACAGCAGCTACCAATTTTTATTTCTGTGCCAGTCTTTTTTTTTAATAAAATCCCCTTTGGATTTGGAACAATGCTTTTTCCTATTCTTTCAGTGTGGGTATTCTACCTCAGTGTTACAGTAGAAGCAAACTAGTATATTGAACAGTGACATCATACGAATGATTAGATAAGCATGTTATGTTCTTTATATATATATTGTAGAGATGGCATATACAGACAGTTAAGAAAAGAATGTAAGATGAAAAATGCTTTGTAATACAGTAAAGAAAAAAAAGTGAGTAATGGATTGAACCACTCATAGTATGTTACAAAGTATGCTTATTGATACAACACAAGTTAAAAAACTCAAATGCCAGAAACTGTTAAATGAATATTCTTGTAAATATAATGGCACTAAAATACTATTTCATTATAAAACTAAATGTCTGTCTCCTGCATGGTTAATCATAGAAAGAAAAATTATATATCAAAAGTGAAACTTATTCATTATTTGCAACTCCTAAAATTTTATATTGGTATCAACATTGACCTGTCAGTCTTCATATGTGTTGAATGGTCGATCTGAGACGAAACTTATTAAAAACAAAAATGTTTCTTTTTGTGAGGAAATTTCACAAAAAAAATGGAACTTCCTTCCTTAACTGATTGAAAGAAATATTTTTGAATGTAGGAGCATGAACGGAAAAAAAACACATAAAGGGAGGAACATGTTTGAGTATATATTTCTTTTTGTTTGGCTTATCTTGTTTTTTTCCCATGTGGGTATTAGATACATTCGTGAGCTAAGTGCTCTGTTGTGCTGGGTATACCCATTGCACATTACATCAAAACCCAAGCATGTTTGCCAACAGTGATTTGTAGTCAGTCTCCTTCGCTTGAAAACAAATGCAATGCAATTTTCCTTATTGAAATAATACATGGAATGACATGAGACAGTTCTAAATGGTCCACTAGACAATCATATTGCAATATGCTCTGATCCAAAGGATTGGGTTGACTGCACATTTTATACTTATTCATCGCTATCTGTTGGAAAATTACTATTGCTATTTATGTCTCTTTTTTTTTTTTCTGTTCTTCCATGTGGTGGTAGTGGTATATGATTTGGCTTCACTTATGTTGATCTTTGATATTATATGCAATTCTCCTAGACTTGTTTCTTTTTTTTTTAATTTTGTAACACCTATATTTCATTGTTATGCTTGGTAATTTTGTTTAACAAAGCATATATTTCTTTTGACCTTATATTGTTTTAATGAATAATAAAACATGAAAAGTATTGCAGAGGTATGTAATTAAGTTCTTTTTATTATACATAGTATTGTGCGAGCAATCGTTGCAGAAGACAAGACCTTGGTGAATGATGAGGATGAAAGTTCTAACACTCCCCTCCACATATCAGCTATAGCTGGACATGACAAAGTAATCAAGCTGCTCCTTAGTGCTGGAGCCAATGTAGAAGCTAGGTAAAGTTGGTTCAGTTATCTGTCATTACTCTTTTATATGTCTGTATTCTACCTGAATTTAAATTTCATATTATGTTTTCTTCTCATTGATTAAAATGCTTAAAACACCAGTATCCATTTTGTGTAGAATTTATCCATTAGTGTTTTTAATTTTACATCCATTATCCTGTAGAAGTAGTATCAGTCATCTTTAAGGTATTGATGAGTCACACATATAATACTTTGAGTGTAGTCTTAGGGGCTAAGTAACAATGAAAATATTGTATCGTGGCTTTACTCAGGTTTTATCAGTATTACTTGCCAGAGTAATAAAGTACTAAGTAAAAACATTAAGCAATTAAACCTCAAATAAGCTCTGTTTTTAACTTCATTGTTTATTTATTTATTTTTAACCTTTGCCTCATATTTGCAAGTCCATTGGAAAATGTCTTGTGAGCTGCTAGTAGATGGACAACTCAGATGTAAATGTTAATGGTTTTCTGTATCTTAAACTGCACTGAGATGTAGTTAAACTCAAAGGGTGGCTATAAGTGTAAAGAAAATAATTTATTCTTTACATTTATTAAATGTTTTACTGTATTCATAAAACTATTCAGTATTTATATCACTATGTATGTGTATGACTTGTTAGAATTAAAAGATGAACAACTACTTATTTCTTATTAAGAAAAATACATATTTTCGCTTGTGCGGCAGACATTAAGGTCTATCTGTATATCTACCTTTTAATGATTTTGTACCCATAGCATTGAAATTGTGAATATTTTATGGTAAGGAAAGGGTAATTCTAATAATTCTGATATTTCAGAAATTGCTACATGTGGACACCTTTAGATTGTGCTGCTAGTTCTGGTTGGGTGAAGACTACAAAGATTCTTCTAAAAGCTGGTTGTCCTGTTGACCCAATGGATAAAACCAAAGTATTGATTTATCAATCTGAGCTTTTCTTTTATAGGAAGTTTAATCAGCTCAAAACATTAATCACATGTTTTCATATAATTAATTACTATTCTTTTAAAATGGATGTTTTGGAAACTAGCAGTTGACTCAAACATTTACTGTAAGAGAATGAATTAATAACATATTGAAGATATCAGATATTTTAACTGTAACAGTTTATTTTCATATGCTTCATAATTGAACAATACCAATCATTGAGGTTCACTTCTTCCAAGAATAAAAATAGGTTTATTTAACTTTAAATAATCTTAATTTTAACAATGCCTATACATTCTTCTAGTGCGATCTGTAGGTCACAGGTTTGAATCGTCATCACCGAACATGTTTGCCCTTTCAGCCATGGGAGCATTATAATGTCATGGACACTCTCACTATTCATTGATAAAAGAGTAACCCTAGAGTTAACCGTGGCTAACTGCCTTTCCTCTAGTCTATTATTGCTAAATTAGGGATGGCTAGCATAGATAGCTCTTGAGTAGCTTCATATGAAATTCAAAACAAACCAATACATAGAAGTACACAACATTTTAGTCTTATTTTTAGCTGCAGTTCTGAGATCAGACAATATATAAACTATAAAATGGTGTATAGCATAACATGTAAAGTTTAAACAGTATCTCAATGCTATAGTAATAACAAACTACTTATATTATTACTCTCGTTCTTGTAAAAATCTTCTGATATCTCTATATCAACGTTGAATTACTTTGTCATCCAACTAATAGTTTCATTCTATTAATATACACATTATTAAAATAGAATTATTTTCAGTCAAAGCTACAATATATTTTCACAACGAATAATCAACATAAGTGTCAAATGCTTATAATATACCTCTATTATAATCTTAAGTTAACCCTATGTAGTGCATATGTCATGGCCTTTTTCAGAGTTATGTAGAAAATTTAATTAAACAATTTTATTATCAATGTATGTCAATAAACTTGGCATCATAACATACTTTTTAAATCAAATTTTAATGTTATGTAACTTTTAAATTCAAAAGGAAATAGTTTTAACAAATTCTCAATCTTCACTTTTATAACTTCAACAATGCAGCTTCTGTAGTGCCTAACCAATTATGAACATAAAATACATGTATCAACAAGTAAGAATATAAAATTTGAACCTCATATTTTTGACTTGTTTAGATATTAATAAATTTGTCAAATCTACCAGAGAAGCACTTCATATCTTTTTATCTATTTCAAACCAATTATTCATTCACACCTTTATGACCAATAGAAAGAGCATATTGTAATCTTAAGTTCATTTGCTTAGTCCAGTCAAAGACAATAGTTTGCAAGAAAAGATTCACATGTGTTGAGGAAAGTCATTGCTACAAACTGTAATGGAATTTATTAAACCTATTTATAGCTTAGTTAGAAAGCCAAATAAATTGTTGTAGTAGTTTTGGGACATTCTGTTCTAGTGCCTGATATATTTTTGGTGTTCTAAGATACATATTTGAAATCTACATGAATTATTTTTGGACTACTAACATAGTGAGAAAAAAAGTAGGATTACTAAAGCATGGCTTCTTAAAAACAAACTGTCTCAACATCTAAAGTAAGTGTTAAGTTTTTTGTTTTTTACGTATATTTTCTCTTTATTATTATATGTTTTTAACAAAAATAACTAGAATTTGAAAATTGGGAACTTCTTAGGTTAAGTTACAAAACTTAAATAAAATTAATTCATGGGATCAGTTGATAGGGAAGCTCATGGTATGTGCATTCTGCATTAAAACCTGATTATTTGTTTAGCCTAAGCTCTCTTGGTGTGATTTATTGCTCTTCAAACAGGAGAGAGGACCCATAGTACAGTAATAAAACCATAAAATTATAAGAAAGCAGCTGTTAATAGGTTAGAAGCTGAGGCTATTACAATAATTAATTGTAATTGTCTGTTACACTCTGCAGTCATTCTAGAAAAGAAAAAGTATCATTAATTTTATTTTGTATTTTTCAACTTTTTTATTTTACTATACATTGATGAGTTCACTACATTTAGTGTTAGGATAGAGATAATAAGAAATAAATTATAACCTTTTTCCCAAAAAAAAACTTTTGATATTCATTTAGGATATCCTACAGGTTATCAAAATGAGATATTAAAATTGTAAGAAAAAAAGTTTTTTTTATTTGTAGCATTAAAATCACCTTTCACTCAGACTGACTCAGTAATGGATTTGTATACTCACAAACAAATCTTTAGTAAAATACTTTATAAAAAATAATTTTTTTGTACACAGCATATTTGTAATGTTTACTAAAAGTTTGACAAATTTTGTGAAGATACACTTACTACATTCAGAGTTATAGTATGTGTAGTTTCATGTTTACATTGTGATTACAAAAATTGGTTTTCTTCTGTGTAAAATAATTCTGTATCTTCACATGATTTGACATCCTGTTGCCAAACTCATAGACCTATTTTTCATAATGTAGTACTATCTCTATATGACTTCATTACTAGATATTGTCACATTTTCTTTTGGTATTTCATGCATTCATTATGCCACCTAATATCTGGAATTAATATCCTTGGAATTGTTAATTTCTAACTTTCTATTGCTAGGTGACAATATCTAGTACTATCTCTATATGACTTCATTACCAGATATTGTCACATTTTCTTTTGGTACTTCATGCATTCATTATGCCACCTAATATCTGGAATTGTTAACTTCTAACTTTCTGTTGCTAGGTTTTTAATTCTCTTTCTTAGAATTCAACTAATTTCTCGTTCAGCTGTTAAAGTTTGGTTGAAGAGTCTTTAGCCTTCATACATATTACCATGTGCCTCTCCCTTGTTGAATTAGGCAAATCTGTACTCAGTTGAATGAGACTGTAGCCCCAAAGAGGGTGATAGTGCTTTTGCTCATTACCCTTACAACACAGGTGATGATTCATGGTATGAATCTTCTTTCTCGGGCTCTTCAGGGAACCTTTTTTCTTTTACTTTGGGGAAGATGGAACTTAAACCTGTTTCTATTCCTGCCCTGCAGGAAGAATTCAGTCATCAGAGTTTGCAGCCATCCCAGCATTTAAAGCACTTAACTGATTCCAATGGTTTTCTTAGTTCCTGTTAACGTCTTCCTAATTTTGTCAGTATCTTTCTTACTGTAGATTCAATAGATATTCTTTCTAAGCAGTATCTTTTTACTTTGATTATGGATTGGACAGCAGCTACCAATTTTTATTTCTGTGCCAGTCTTATTTTTTAATGAAATCCCCTTTGGATTTGGAACGATGCTTTTTCCTATTTTTTCAGTGTGGGTATTCTACCTCAGTGTTACAGTAGAAGCAAACAAGTATATTGAACAGTGACATCATACGAATGATTAGATAAGCATGTTATATTCTTTATATATATATTGTAGAGATGGCATACACAGACAGTTAAGAAAAGAATGTAAGATAAAAAATGCTTTGTAATACAGTAAAGAAAAAAAGTGAGTAATGAGTTGAACCACTCAAAGTATGTTAGTTAGCTACAAATTTCTTTACTGCTTATTGATACAACACAAGTTTAAAAACCTCAAATGCCAGAAACTGTTAAACAAATATTCTTGTAAATATAATGGCACTAAAATACTATTTCGTTACAAGGCATTTTATGTTTAGTACCTGTTCATGATGCAGTTGAAGAACAAAGAACTCTGCAGTAACTGTACATATTATTGTTTAAGTACCAAGAAGTTTGTATTAAGTTGCTGTAAATAGCATAATTCAAGAACAAACAAGTTTTGAATTTAATACATGAAAAGTTAGTATTTAATAATTATATTAATACTATGGTAATTGGATATTGATTGTTGTCAGGGTTTATAATAGCCTATATTATCACGTAATTCTATTTATTAATTAGTTAATTATTTTTTATTATTATTGTTTTATATCCTATAAAAACCAGTCTGCTGCCATCTTCAGGGAAATCCTGAGAAGTACTGTATGGTGGCAATGTCAGGGTCTTGTTAGAAAAGCTGATGTGTTATCCAGTGTCTCCTCATTAATAGCACTTTTGAATCTAATAATTATTTTAATGGCTTCATGATAGGTATAGGTATTCAGATTTTCATGCTAGATTATCTGAGTATGTTATCAGTTAGGTGGATGTAGAAAGTTTCTTTGATCCTTTTTTTTTCTCATGTATGATTCATATCTGATTATTTTAATAGTCAGTTTTATGGTATGTTCATCCTATTTTACATGATGAGCTGTTGCATTGTAATCAATATTACAGAGTTTTGTATCTGTATTATGCTTCTGATTCGCCATATAGGGTAAGGTCCTCGTCTGGCAATCGAATGCCAATGTGCTATGTGTGGTGTACATCTTGCAAAAATTCTGTGTGC
This sequence comes from Limulus polyphemus, assembly GCF_000517525.1. Classification (NCBI taxonomy): domain Eukaryota; kingdom Metazoa; phylum Arthropoda; class Merostomata; order Xiphosura; family Limulidae; genus Limulus; species Limulus polyphemus. The sequence goes on from NW_013666254.1 coordinate 448,225, forward strand.
ATTTAGAGCAGCCACAGTCAATGAGTTAAGATGTTTACTGTGTATTAATTGCAATCATATTATGTTGTGTAGATTTTGAATGCTGTTCTGACTTATACTGCTACAGTATATTGTGTATGTTTTAAGAGAGACCTTTGATATAGGGTAATATGGCTATGTGTACGAAGTTTTCTTTGTACTTATTTTTAATGTTTGTCTTCTTTATTGGCTAAGTTCTTCAGGATATCCATTGTCAAGAAGAATTGTAGTGTTGTATTTTAACTCCTGTTTAGCATCTCCTGTATTACAAAAATTTGTTAATTCTGCAGATTAGGCAGCTTATACATGTAACATCCATCTTTATATTGTTGGAGTATCTGTGAGTATCCTGTACACTCTTGTGGTATCCAAAGTTGTATTTTTGGTAAACATTCCACTTAGGAATGGGAGCTTTTTATCTTGTAATTCCATTGTGAATATTGTCTGTTCATGTGGCTTTTGAATCTGGAATTTTGTCTGTAGTCTGTGGACATATTACAAAAGAATTGTCAGTATATCTAAGCAAAATGTCAAGATCTAATTTGGTCATGTTCTAAAAGTTATTAACTGGTGGAAACAATAAAACAAAACACCTTTAAACATGTGAGATGCAGTGAATTAGAAAATATATAAGCTCATTTAAATTAACTTTTTTTCTCTTCATGATTCTTGCAGACCACTCCACTTCATTTGGCAGCTGAAAAAGGACATGCAGAAGTAGTGAAGTTACTTTTATCATGGGGTGCAAATATTGCTCAGAAAGATAACAATGGTAACAACTGTTTGGATTTGGCCATTGATCACAGGCATTCGTAAGTATGTTTAGAATAATATTGTGAAAAATATTTGTTACATATATATGGTACACAACATTACTTAATTTTTTTTTATTTCGCTGATTGTGGGATCATTATTGCAGTTATATATTATTCAAATAATGCTAAAAACAAATTTGGTGTGAAGTGATATGGCTAAGAGAAGTGAAAGATCATTTTAAGCAAAGAAAAGGCTTGAACTTGTGATATATATGTCTGTGTATGTGTGTTTAATTTTCATTTTACTGTGTTGCTAAATTACTAAAGGATAATATAAATAGCTATATTTCTAGATTCAAACAGGCTGGAGTTGTTAGTAGACTTTTTTGAAAGATGGTTAGGTTGGTAGTGCTGTACTTTAAGTGAGCTGATTGTTTTTTTTTCTGTAATGGCACAAGTCTGAGCTTGTATGATCTTACAACATGTTGTGGAATGTCCAAGTAAAGGAAATGGCCAATTTTTAATCTAAACTTTTTGCTCCATTATTAGTTTATTTTTGTCCTTAATTGAGAAATGCAAGTTATACATTTATAAATTTTGATGCTGGACCAGTTTTTCCTTCTGATATTTATTAGTTTGACATCCAACTTGTAAAGTTGATATCCAAAATCTATGATGTAATTATTTTATCAGTAACGTGTAAAAACTTATGATACATAATCAGTTGTTCCAAAACATACCTCCACTGACACTATAGCTATTTCTCAATCTCCAGGGTTTCCACTCTTTTGCCCATCTAAGCATTGAAAATGCTTGCTCCAGTCCTTTATACCCTGCTCGAATCCCCTTTGCAAATTCTAATTAGCAAAATTGTCCACCAACTTCACCCTTTATCTAGTTACTGTATATGAGCACCTAATTCAGATAATGTAATCACTTTTTCTCCACAAAGCAATTGCCATGGGTTTCTATAAATAGGAGTGTTGTGATTATTCACAATTTAAATTGTGACTTTGAACGTGGTTGGCATTACGATGGTTATATCTTTGTTTATATCTGTAAATTACTTTAACAAAAAAACAACATGCAGAAGGATACGAATTCCCGAGTTAATGTTTCTAATATGGAGGCCAACCAGACCACTTCTCTTCCACCTCTGCTATCTGGTGTTTGTCAATGGCCAGGGGAGGGGTCACTCTCAATCGAAGCTGTCCATGATATGATCCATTTCAAGATGGAGATATAAATGTGGACCCAAGGGTGTCTTTCCAGGGGGTTCCTGACGGAGGCCTTTTGCAAATGACCTGGGATCAGTTTAGGAGAATTTAGACTTCGCTTTTTCCGGATTCCTTCTT
>NW_013666254.1:450373-451083 GCF_000517525.1 Limulus polyphemus
CTGTCCATGATATGATCCATTTCAAGATGGAGATATAAATGTGGACCAAGGGTGTCTTTCCAGGGGGTTCTGAGGAGGCTTTTGCAAATGACCTGGGATCAGTTTAGGAGAATTTAGACTCGCTTTTTCCGGCTCCTTCTTTTCACTAGGTTGACCTCAACAGAGGATCCTCTTGATCAGCCACCTCCAGCCCCTTTTCTTCAGTTGGTTACTTGGGTTTATGAGGTTTGGGGGATCTCTCCTATTGCATTTGACTCTACTCCTCCCTGACTACTTGGTTTTTCCTCCTCCTCCTGATATTGCTGTTCATACTGGGAGATTTGCTGCTCATTTACACGATAGGATAGCTATGCCTTGTCCTCCACGTGAATCGGAACAGCATGCTTTGGCTTATCATGCCAGTAAGAGGTATATTTAGATTCTCAACAGATTGATCCCCTTTCGGACCTGTGGGGTCTAGTTTAGAATGTATGATCACTTTAAACAGATCACAGTTTTCTCAGATTCGTCTTACTCTCATGACTGTTCTGAGGTATTTAACTTTGATCCAAATTTTGTTGGAAGCCTATCAACGTTCCCCTCAGCAATTTAAGGATGAGTTTGGGATTTTGTTTACATCTACCTCAGTCATATTGCCTTCTTCAGTTCTTTCTCTGATTTCTTGGCTGGTTTGTTGTTGGGATTTATTGGGTAGAGATGCTTTGTTAGAA
>NW_013666254.1:451104-468550 GCF_000517525.1 Limulus polyphemus
CCCTCAGTCAATTTAAGGATTGAGTTTTGGATTTTGTTTACATCTACCTCAGTCATATTGCCTTCTTCAGTTCTTTCTCTGATTTCTTGGCTGGTTTGTTGTTGGGATTTATTGGGTAGAGATGCTTTGTTAGAAAGTGTTTGTTTACTGTCTTCAGCTTCCAGGGATTTATGGAAATCCCCTTTTCTCCATCCCATGTTGTTTGCTGGAGTTCCAGAGATGTTATAATCAAGAATTAATTTAGCTCATTTACATTCTTCTTTATCGTTATTGGCTTCTTGCCTTTCTGGTCCTAATTTGGGAGTATTGGCTCATAGTGTTTCCTAACCTCATCCTTCAGTTTCCAGGTCTATTGGTTCCCATAACAGAGTCTGTCTGTATTCTCAAGGATCTTCGGCTTGGGCAGACCATTGACAATGGTATAGATAAGTATCCCGTGGGTGGGGGATCAATGGGAGCATGACTACATCACTTTCTGCACATCTGGAGTTCTTTCACCAGGGATCCTTGGGTACTCCATGTTCTGGCTTCAGGGTTGATCATTCAGTTTACATCACCTCCACCATTATCTGCACAACCTGTTGCCTTTTCACCTCCAACAGATCCATGGCAAGTGGAACTTGTTCCCAGGCCATAAGAGAGTTGTTAGTTAAAAAGGCAGTAGAGAGGGTCGATCCCATTCTTCCAGGATTTTATTCCTGTTTATTTGTTGTACCCAAGAAGACAGGAGATTAGCATTCAATCATTGATCTGTCTCGACTCAACCAATTTTTATATCCTTCTTGCTTTACAATGGAATCTTTTCTCAATATACAATGACAATTTGTGCCAGGGCTCTGTACAACCAGATTTGATGTTACCAATTCTTATCTCCATATTCCCATAGTAGAATCTTCTCAGTGCTGCAGTTTAGGGCTTTACCTTTTGGTCTTGCATCAACACCTTATGTCTTCTTCAGAGTTGGTCGAGCTGTGTCTCATCATCTGCATTTCTTGGACCTGTGCACACATCATTATATGGATGAATGTCAATCAGCAGAGCAACACTCTCAGATTCTCCTTTCAGAAGTCACAAAAGCAGGCTTCCTTATCAGACTGGAGAAATCTATTCTGTCACCGACATAATATCTCGTCCATCTAGGTGTGTTTTTCAATACTCACTTAAGTCATGCCCAACCAGTCCCTATAAGGCTTCAAGCCATGGAAAGGGCCATCAGGCTTTTACTCGTGTCTCTTTCTCTTACTGCATTGATGGTTCTCTCTCTTTTGTGGGTTGTTGGCATCCCTCAAGCCTCTCATTTCTTTGGGATGAGCGCATATGAGGTCCCTTCAGTGGTTAATGCGCAACCAATGGATCATGCATTCTGATCCTTTGGATCATCCTGTCTCATTACTCAGGAGCAACATCGTCGATTGCAATGGTGATTGGATTGGAAAAAAACACTACTATTGGGATACCCATTCCACCACCTCGTCCTGAGATCCATCTGTTCACAGATGCATCTCTTCAGGGATGAGAAGCTTATCTTCAAAGTAAGGAGTTCCAGGGTATTTGAATGGAAGACAAGCCTACCCTTCATATCAGTGTTCTCCAACTCATTGCAGTACACCAGGCAATGGTTCAAGGTCTGTCTCTCTTGAATCAAAAAATTGTCATGATACATTCCGACAATTCCATGGTGGTATCTCATATTTCTCTTCAAGGAGGCAAACATTCTCGAGATATTTGTTTTTGTACCTTGGATCTTCTCTACTGGGCTCATTCCCATCATATCAGTCTTTTAGCATGTCATGTTCCAGGAGTGATGAATTTAATTGCAGATCACTTGTCTTGATCCAACCAGATTCTTCCAATGGAATGGATGCTACATCACAAGGTTTTTCAGTGGATTTGCTCTCGGTTCGGGTCTACAACAATCGATGCCGTTGTTACTCATTGGAATTCTCAACTGCAGTTGTTTTGGTCTCTGATACCTCATCCTCAAGCATTGGCAGTAAGGACTGGACTGGACAAGTTTACATCTGTATGCCTTTCCCCTGATTCGGCTTTTGCCCCAAGTTCTAACTTTGGTTTGTTCCACTCCCTGTCAAATTCTCTTGGTTGCACCATATTGGCCAACTCAAACATGGTTTCCACTTATTCAGTATCTGCAGAAATGTCCACCTCTACCTCTTCCACATTGGCAGTCTCTGTTGAAACAACATCAATCAGACATTCTCCACCCAGATGTTTGGAAACTCAATCTTCATGCTTGGAAGTTATGCAGTCCTTTGCCCAACATAAGGGTTTAACTTCTAAGGTTTCTCTGTATTTAAGTAAATCTCTCCTTAGGCCAACCATGGCCATTTATCAAAGGAAATGGAATACTTACTGTCAGTGGTGTATTAAAAGGAATTTAATCCCTCTTCCTCCTAAAGTATCTACCATATCCAGTTTTATGACTTGAGTGTTTGAGAGGGGTCTTGCTTCATCTACAGTGGCTTTATATAAGGCATCCTTATCCACTATTTTTTGGTATTCCAAATATTGGAAGGTTTTTGAATCCTCAGTACTGTCAGGTCTACTCAAATCTTTTTGTATTCCTCGACCCAACTTACCTTTTCAATTACCGAATTAGGATTTTACTGTTGTTTTACATGCATTGTTTCATCCTCCCTTTGAGCCCTCAGCTTCGTGTTCTTTATTTCATCTATCTCTTAAATTGTATTTTTTTGTAGTTGTTGGCTAGTGGACATCATCAGTCGGAGTTGTTTGCAATCTATGTGCATCGGACTCTTTATCATTCCATATTTGTCCTGCTTTACCCTGATAGGTCTTTTCTTCCAAAGACTCTGACAACCAGGGAAGGGGAAGATCCTTCACATCAATCCATTTGCCAGCCATTTCTCACCTTTATGACTGCTCCAATCCTGGTCGTTTTTTTATGTTCTGTTAGGGCCATCAAGTGTTATGTGGCTCAAACTAACTAATTTTGAGGTAGTAGGAATCAATTGTTCATTCATTGGAATCCTTCTATTTCCTGTAATTTATCTCCCATTACTCTAACGAGGTGGCTTAATAAATTGATTCACATTGCCTATAATGGATTATCGTTACAGAAGAGGAATCTTTTGCATGTCACATTTCACCAGATTCGTCATATCTCTGTGTCATTAGCTGCCTGGTTGAATTGCCCTCTGGAAGACAATGTGTGGACCACTCCTATTACTTTCCTATCTCATTACTTACATGATCTGGCAGTTTCCTCTTCTGAGGATTTTCTACTACTCCCTGTAACTATTTTGATCACATCTGTTAGATTTTAACCAGAGATGACTATTTTCCTCAATTATATACTTTTTTATTTCCAGGATCTCTATTTTTCCCTGGATCCCATTCTATGGCAAGTGTTGCCCAGACATGTATGCTTCCTCTTATCAATTCTACACTAGCAATCACTTTCACTATAATTATTACAGGTTGCAGCAGGCTTTGTTGAAATGGGGTGTTCCATAAGACTATCTAGATGCCTACTGGATGGTATTTACCTTATTATTATGGACTGCCACTCATAGACTATCATGAGTAAAGCTAAAGAGGGATCCTGCCCATCACCTGCCAATCTTCAGGTTAAATAGATTGGGGTCTGTTTGATTTTAGAAATGTAGGGATTTTGGTTCACCTATTGCACAGTTTCCAGAGCACTGTTGGAGCACTGAGTGGGGCTTTGGAGTGCTTACCACCTCCAGTTTCCAGTTGCTGGGATGGCAGACAAAGGCTTTTCCTCCAGAGTGCTTGAGTGTGTTCCTCCACTGTTGGAGAAGAAGGCAAAGTTGGGGGCTGCATGGCAATTCTCTTTGATCAATGTCAGTTTTGTATATTGTTCATGGAAGGAGGTCCACTATTTCCTCATAATTCCGAACATGAAATGGTCCCATCCTAGGTCCTTGGTTAAGCACAGGTTCCACATCCTCTCCATAATCCCAGGGGCCAGCAGAATACTTCTTGCCCAATTGGTTGGAGAGTGAGGATGAATGTTCATAATTCCAGACTGGATGAGTTCTGTTCCTTTGGTTTAGTATGGCATACACGATCCCATCATTCCGAGCCTGGAGTGTCGTCTTTTGGACTTCTTCAGGTGGAGGAGAAAGTTTGTCCACTTCGGTGTTCCTTACTTTCTTGTCGTGATTCTGGTAGTGCAAAATGCATTCTCAATGGGTACAGGTTGGGATCCAATCAAAAGTATATATATATATAACATTCCAGTCCAATAGCCCTAGCCACCACGACCCTTAATTCCAACTCCTATTTGTGTAACTTCGGCTATCTGGTTGGGGCTGGCCTATACTGATGATTACTCATATTCTGTTCCACCTTTGGTATAGGAGCAGAGTTTCTGGTGAAGAACATACTTGTTCTGGATGTAGTGCAGTTCCACCACTCTTGTATCATATTTATCTTGATACACTCCTGTTCTATACAGATGCTTTCTGTATGGTTCATGCCTGCACTGGTCCCTCCACCTTCTCAGTATGGGATTCTAGCTATGGTATTAGTGTAGTTAAGTATGTTTTGGAAGTTAACATTTTCCTAAACTGAAAATGTATTTTAAATAATGCTTACCTCTGCTATCACTCTCCCACCCTACCTCCCCACTTAGTCAGTTTATGTCTCAAAAAGTGATTACATTATCTGAATGAGATCATATATACAGTACCTAGATAGTGGGTTCATTGAAGTTGGTGGAAAATTTTGCAAGTTTGAATTTGCCAAGGCATTTGAGCGAAGTATAAAAGACTGGAGCAAGTGTTTTCAATACTTAGATGGGCAAAGAGTGGAAACCCTGGAGATAGAGAAAAGGCTATAGTGTCAGCGGAGGTAAGTATTAATCAAAATACATTTTGAGTTTTGGAAAATGTTAACTTTGATAACAGTTAGTTATATTACCATTTTTGTTCCAAAGGTTTACAATCAAGGTTCACCACATCTTACTGTTTTGTACTTGTCCCTTAATTTACCCATAGTTTTCTACACCAAGCCACTTTTTCTCACCATCCATCTGCAATTGTGTCTTCTGTCCCCTTTCTCTTTACTTGCATCTTTCCTTCCATGATTTTTATTGCCCATTCTCCTCTGGATCTACACTTGCTTAGCATATGCAGGTTGAAAGCTTACTCTAGATGCATTCTTAAAAATAGGTTTGTATGGAACTGTTTCAAACAAAGTAGTTTTTACAAGTGTTATTCCTTTTTGAAAATGATGAAGAAACACAAATTTTCAGTTATTATTATTATTGTGCTTTTATAGAAATGTTGCACAAACAATTCTTGAAGGGGATGATTGGGAGAAAGCTTTAAGAAATGAAACAGATGCAAATAAGTTTGGAATTCGGCAGACCCCTCTGAGGAAGCTGATTGTTCACATGCCAAGTAAGAGCATTTCTCTCAGTAAGAGAAGCTACCACACAAACATATTGTCTGTGTTGTAAATTATATTGATGTATATTTGTATGTGAAGCAATATATGGTTTTATATATTTTGTAAATCACAAAGTTTAGCATGTAATCCATCATGTTGAAGAAACATAACTTTAACCAAATCTTCCTAAAAAAGTTGAAATTTTTCAGCACAAATGTATTTCATTTGTAGCTTTATGTACCATTAGTAGTAATAAGTTTTTTTAAATAAGAGCTTTATATAATAATGATGTAACATATAAATTAATGGAAGATATGAGAGAGAAAAACATTTGGTATAGCAATGCCTTTGTGATATAAGTTGTTTGTTTTTGCAAAACATAGAAATTATTTCTTGTTTTACTGTTTAAATGACTTATTTCATGTAAAGTTTGTTTTTGTAGAAAAACTTCAAATAGTCAACTTTGCTAACCCAATTCATTCTGAAACTGTTGTTACTATCTGTTCTAGTAATGTCACAATAACATATTTTATGAAGACTGTTGTTGCTGGCAGAAACTGTTCTTGTGCATACATATTCCATTTTATTTACTGTACAGAAATATTGTCCATAATTCCTAGGTGAATGTTTTAAAAATATTGCATTTTTATATGATTTTTTTTTAGTTTCTGAAAACATGCTAAAAGAAAATGTTCTCTAATGGTCAGTCTGATGATTTAACCCTCTCACTATGGGTAGGTCAAAGTGCACATGTCATGACTTTTTAGAGAGTTACATTCAAAATTTAATTAGGCTACCTTATTGTCATTTTATATGAATTAACTTGGTATCAAAATATAGTTAATAAAGCAACTTTTAATCTTATATAAGTTTTAATGTTATGAGGAAATATTTTTAAAAATTCTCAATCTCCTCTAGTATGAGAATTGTGACATTTGTTCTCTAGGTCTTCCTTCTTTAATTTATTTACTACCCTTCCAAAAAGTAAAAAATTTAACTTAAAAATACTTATTATAATATTGTCTTCGCTCAGACAAAGCTTAATTTTTATATCTTTCAATCGTATTTGTTTAAGGAGTCATAAACTAGAAATCAGACCCACTTGCTATGCCCACCTTCTACATCCTCTCTTTCCCAAATTACAAATAGTTCTCTGGCATTTTATACTATATTACTTATAACCAATAGAAAGGCAAAGTTTTATCTATCAAATGTTGTATTATATTACATTGTTTTTGGTACAGAATATTGTCTATTCCATCTTCAATTTGAAAGTTTGTCTTTCAGTGGTCACATCAAAAAGCTAAAGGTAAAACTTAAAGGCTCTTGTGCCATTGTGAGAAAGCTAGATAAATTATGATAGTTATAGAGCATTGTTTGCTTTGTGCATGTTATTATTCTGTGTTCATAGTATTTAAGTAAATTAAAATTATTTTGTGTATCAGTACCTTTAGTATAAAAAATAGTCTTAAATTTCATCAGCAACTGACAGCAAAAAACAAGAGGTTACAGATAAGTGGCATATTTTTTGTTTTTAATGTGTATTTTTGTAAAAGTAACTATGTAGAAATTAGAAACTTATAAGGTTAGATTCGGTAAGTTAATGAAAAATAATAAAAATAAAACTTCTTCACAAGGTATGCTTGCGAGCCGGTCATGCATTACACCATTTAATACAGTAATGTGAGCTACACATTTGTCGAGGGATTTACATCTTGTGTGGCAGGATTATTAGTTACACAGGTAAAGGGCAACAAAACATTAAAATTAAGTATGAGCAGATGTATAATGTTACAAGCTTTAAGATATTTATAGGATAAATAATTGTTGTATCCATTAACAATTTGCAGTCATTCTAGAAAATAAAAAAGGATAATTTAGATTTATTTCATATTTTTTATGGTGGTTACGAGGTCAGTCATATCGACCTGAATTCATATAGAGTTAGCGAAGAGTAAATAACAAATGAAATATAAGATTTTACTGAAAAGCATTTAGCATTTATTTAGGAGGTTTGAAAAATTTGTGATTGAAATTAGAAAATTTTCAAATGAAGAAAAGTATTCTTAATTTTAGCAGTCAATGCCCTGGCTTCATATATTCACAATTTTAGTAAAAATACTTAACTAAAAATTAGATTTTTTGTGTACAAAAGACATAATATTTGCTGAAAGCTTACTATGTTTTGTGAAGATATGAAAAACATTAAAAATCATAATATGGAAACTCTGATGGTCATTTTGGGGTTAAAAGGTCAGTCACACTGACTGAGCCCATAATGAGAGAGTTAACATACAGCCTTTTGGATACAAATTGCACCACTATGGAACTTTCCTGGGATTGCCAATTTTGTTGTAATCTCATTTCTTATCCAAATTCTAAGTTTAACTGAATGGACTGGATTGACCCCTTATTAGGAATGGAATGTTGACTATACTTGTAAACTTACTATGTGTATGTAAACTAAATTTGGCAAGCTTTTTGTAATAAGTTCAATTCTATTGTACACAAAAAATTAGATGTGTTACAAAAGTATTTGTACTCAAAATATTTCTATAAATTGTTTACATCACTCTAACTCAGACTCTGAGAAGTTGGAGTTCTAGATGATGTTCTTGTGAAGAACAAAATAAATATTCTTGTTCATCGTACAGTTTGCATATTGCATTTGCATAACTTCTAGAACCTCTGAAATGCACACCTACAGTTTTTTTCAGCATCCCTATATATTGTATGTGGTATTTATTCTCCTTTACCAACTAACTGTCTTTAAATCAGCAATGTTGAGTACATTGAATAGTTGATAACTTCAAATACATACTACCATGTTAAACTGTGAATGGTTATGGCATGTACATTTTGACCCAACCCTTGTACATATGGTTAATGAAAGTAACTTAATTGTTGCTCTTCCAGAGATAGTATATTTTTGTAATAAATTGTAACATATTACTATTTTTCTGGATTTAAATCATGAAAATTAAATAATGTACTATTACATTTAATACATAAGTATTAAAAATGTCTTTTAAATGTACATTTTCAAGGACAAATTTTTCAAGGTTTTTACTTTGTTAGTTCTTTCCCTGTTTAATAATGTTGTAATACTATGTTTTTTTTGCTACATAATTTGAAAGCCACAAAAACAAATTGTTTTTGATTTTATGGCAAATTGCTTTCTTTTATAATGCCATATTCATTCATTTTTTAGAATGTTAGTTAAGTTAAAAAAGTTAAGCCTTTGCAATGTCTTTACACAACTCATAGGATCATTGCTTTCAAATTCCAGTTTCAAGTGGCACAGGTGGATGAGAATAGTGACCCATTCTCCCTAGTACTTAAAAACAGGATCAAATATGATTTAACTTGTTCCCTTCCTACATCGTATCATCCTGGAAATATCAGTGTAATATATGTCAGAGAGGAGTCAAGATTTATTACAAATAAGTTTTGAATACTCAATGCCTATAAACTGTACATTGCATGCATGTATATAAATGAGAGCAGTAGGCCTAAAACGTTCTGCAAACAGTTTTGCAATGTTACATGCTAAAAGAGGGGAAGCATGGCTCAGTGGCTTCACACTTTCAACTCATAGTCTGATGGCTGCAAGTTAAAGGCTAGCTGATGCTATGTAGTTGTTAGTTGTGTTCTTGAGCAAGACACTTTATCCCAATTGTTTCAATTTACCAAGGTATAAGAAATGGGTACCAGCTGTTATCTGAGAGTTAACCAATAAAAGACTGGTATCCCTTTTTTCATGCTTAAATAGAAACATACAGCTGCAGAAGTAAAGCAACGAATGATAGAGAAGCTCTTAAGATTTACTCCAAACCTTCTGTGAAAGCATGTTTTCCTGCTGAAGATATGTAATCATCACAGAAAGTTGTAAATGCATGATTTACACAACATATAATCATTAGAAAAGGTAAGGATTCACCTGGAATGTATTACATGCATAGCAAAGGTAAATACACCTATGTGGAAAATCTAAGGAAAGAAGGTTAGTGTATGCCTTAGATTCTCTGCAAAATGCACACATACAAATGGATATCATGTAGTAATGCTCAATGGCACAATGCAGTGAAAATATTATATTTTAACTCTCTTTTTGATGTAGATATTGAACTTGTTTCGTAATCTAACATGTAACATTTTTTGTAGAAAATTGATGTGTGTTTATTTTAGATGGATTCTGTACAAAAGACAATTATCACCAGTTAACATTATGTATATGTTACATATTTATACAGTGACATCTTGAAATAATATGAAATCCTAGCCCTTTTGACGGGTGAACCTATCTCTTTAGGGTCTTTACCCCTGTAAAAGAGAGTTTCATGAGCTTTCTTTGAATGTGACATGGCAATATTTTTTTAATCCTATTTGTTCTGCATTATCACATACAAAACGATCATTATCAGTGATAATGACATTTTAGGAAATTTTTAACAATGTATTTATTGTTCTTCAATTCTCTGATTTTTAAAGCGCTCATCAATATGCAGTTTTACATGCTGATGTAAATCATTTTTCATCAATTATTGTTTTTTATTGTCTTAGGTTTAGCTGAATTTGTTTTTAACAAGTGTGTAGAGACAAATGGGCTTTCTCCTGAACATCCTGAGTTATCAAAGACCTTCAACTACCAGTATCTTGATGACATGTTTGAAGTATATAAAAATGGTCCTGGTAATTATAAATAAAAATGTTTCTAAGTGTTTTGAGTAATGAGAGAAGAAATAATGTTTCAATATTTTCCCATAGTAAAGCTTTATGTGTAGTAAGCATTTGACTACACAGTAGTCGTACGTGAATATATCTTTTGTTGCATTGCACTAACTGCTATTTGGCTTTGAGGTTGCACTAATAAACCCTAATAGTGTTTCTTTAATGTAGTTTAACAGTTTAAAACTTATTTTTTTTAGAAATCCAGTCATACTTATTACTTTCAAGTATAAGCAGATTGCTGTATTTGTTGTGTGGTTCTAGATGTTTTCTTACAATATTAGTTTACTAAAAAAGTGCTATTATGTATGCTATTATTATGTATTATTCAAATGTATTTTATATTAATCAGTATGTGATAACAGTGATAATATATACACACAAAAATATCAGTTGATTTTTAAAGTCATATTAACGTATTGTTGGTCTAGCTTACAGCTATTACCATCAAATACAAAAGCCTCAGACTTAAAACTAATTAAATCTAGTTGAGAACACTATTGTTTAAGGCAGCACTGTACAGATTAGATCTAAAATGATACTTAAAATCAAGTCTCAAAAATTTCTTAATTCTTGACTTGTGAAAGCATCAAGAATATAAAACAATTTGAATTAGTCCCATAGGATAAGAAAAAGAGGGTAAGCTTGCTATAAGCTCTAGACAGATCAGTTAAAAGCATTTTTTGGGAATATTTGAAATGTATTATTGAAAAGGTAACCATGACAAGAAAATCTCAATTAGCAAACATTTTTATCTTTGAAAACAGCATCATGCTCATTCTTGTTAAATATTGCTAAAATGTGTTTTTTGTTACAGGTATAAAAGGTGGGTTAAGCATTAAAATATATTTTTCATTAAATATGATCAAAGGATTAACCAATTGTCAATTTTTTCAATATTTTATTTTTGTTTTTAATACACTGACTGTTTTGTGAGTAGTTTGTTGATAAAAGTTTTCATAAAGTGTGAGGTGTACTGCATTGACATTTGAAGTTAATATGCTACAACTGGTCCAGAGAAACATGTAAACGCATTCCAGCATATCTACTTGTAGTGTAGTGCAAGGTTACACATGCACACATCCCAGGAAGCATGAGCACAGTTCATTATGTCTTCTGTTAGTGTCGAGCAGTGTTAGAACACACCTAACCAACCATCCTGCTAACATATATATAAACCTTTGAATATAATTTGATTTTCATACCTAGATTAATATGTCTGTGTGGTAAGTTCCACTTCATGATGAAATGAACCATTCAGTAGAGTATAGTATAGTATAGTGTAAGACTATAATGCAATTTCTACCGGTACCAGAGCAGCACCAAAACATAGTTTAGTATATCTACCAGTAGTGTAATTCAATGAAAATTTAATACTCATCCTATTAATACTAGGGGACATCTCAACAGTTCACTATATCTAATAATAGTGCACTGGAAAATAAAAATGTCACAATCTTTTGGTTAAAATTAATGTAACTTCAAACTTTGGCTATTTCAGATTTTTGTGCCTATGATGATGATGGCAGTGTTAAAGAAGATGCCCAGGTTTATACTACTGACACTAAAATTTTGCAAAATAATCATCCCTTAATGATAATGGTAAGGAAAACAAGAAGTATACTACTAGTTAAATTTATATAAATCAATGGAAACTTTGTAAAATAAATCCATTACTTTATTGATTAGAAGCTAGGAAATGTGTTTAATTAATCACAGAATAAGCACTATAATATGTAAGAAGTAGATAGATAAAAACAAATATTTCATGAATGGTATAATGCTATAGCCTTTATGATTACATAAGTTTGATTAGTTATTAATTGTTCTTTTTATTATTAGGTGCTAATTTCTAATTAGTTTATATCCCATGTTTCGGCTGCTAATCTGCTGCAACCTACAGGAAAGTCTTAAGTAAGGCTTGGATTCTATCCTGGGTAGGCTTCTTATAAAGGCTTGTTACCTATCTTTAAACTAGTGAAATAATTAATTCAATTTCTAATAGGAACAATTATGGATGAATGGATAGAACACCTGTTTTTCTAACAAGAAAATCCTAGCTTGAATCCTAACCCCTTTTTAGGGCTTTTCTTGTTAATGGAAGCACATTAGTGGCTGTTTGAAGCTCAGAATGTAAAGAAATTAGTAATTAATATCTAATAATAATAAAAAAAGTCATTGTATTGGCTTGCTAACCTTGATAATGACAAACTCTGAAAATTAAATCATTTTAACAAAAGTTGATACTCGATACATGTTACCCACTCATTATTAGTTGTAACAGTAATATTAAGAAGTAACTATAAGGCTCTAAAAACTAATAGATTAGCACTGTGCAAAACACAGCATATAATCAGTCGTCCATCGTTCACCACTGTTTACAGAACTGTAACACAAATGTCACTTCTAAACACTTCAACGACTTGAGAAGTGAAGGAAGCAAAGAAATGCTATGCACTAAGGAAAGTTTGTGGATACACAAGATATGTCCTGAAATATATGTTAATCAAACGCTTTTTTTAATAAAAACATGAAAGCATTGTATTTATTATATGATAATATGACACTAATTTCCTGATATTCCTTAATAATATGTGGGTAAATTGGTAAACCTGGCAATTTAAATTTTTAAAGAAAAATTCATTAAGCTTAATAATTATAATTCAAATAGCTGTTGGTAGAACTGATGGATATTTTTTGTAATAATTTGAATTAAAATTTTGGTTTAAGCTTTTGTGTGCTGTTTCAAAAACTCACGAACTTTGTAGTAAAGAAAGTGCTTCACTGTTCCTAAAGCAACAGTCACTTATTAAACATCATTATTAATTAAATATTATCTGGTTTTATTGATATTAAGTATAATTGAACATCTAAGTTAGGTTAACTGTTCAGTTAGTTAGACAGTATTTTTATAATATATCATGTTTTATTTTTTGCATAACCTTATTAATTTATCGGCTAGCTGAAAATCTTCTAATTCAAATTATGCATAAGATGTGCAAGAGAATTTTACAAGAACGTTAAACATGTCATATATATGTTGAAATTTGTGTTTTACTTAGGTTACATGCACTATTATATTTGAATATTATTGTGCTAGCAGAAATGTATAGGTATTACTGTAGCTTCTCAGGCAGTAAATTAGTAAACAGAACACACAAAAATCAGATACCAATCTCTGTCATTCTATGTATTTGAATACACTTTATCCCAGTGTCATCATCATATGAATAAATTGAATTGAATAATTTATATGTCTTGTGTAAGAGTACAAAATACAGTGATTTTATGAAGGTAATAAATTTTTGTGAAAGAGCAGTAAGTGTGGAATAAATTTCTATTTCCTGATACTAAAAATATATGTATAAAGATACCAAGGCACACATGAAAAAATTAAATCAACAATAAAATGCAAGAGTATAGTACTAGTAATATTTTGACTAAATCATACATAATGGAATTGTTATTTTAAAGGTTCAATCAAAACGACAGACTCTACTAGGACATCCTCTGTGTACAAGTTTGGTTAATTATAAGTGGAAAAGATATGGAAGATATGTCTACTATGGCGATCTTTTCATCTTCTTAATCTTCTTAACATTCTTGACAGGCTATGTCCTTACAACGCCTCCACCTTGTCCAGAAAAGATACTGTATGAAAGCGCTCACTGTTGGTTTGTACAGAAGATTTTAAACCTTGTATTGAATATTACTTTTTTTCATAGATTATCAAATGTAACCTTTTAAATATTTTGTAGGTTTAGTGTTCAGTTGTAATTACTCTCAAATAAATTGTTTTTACAAGAACAGTGAAATCACATACACTTACATTCAAGATGTAGCTAAATTTATAATTATTGTAAACACTATTAACTTCACTATTATTATAATTAACATACTTTTCCAAAATATTCAAAACTTAAAAAATTAAATGAAAATCTTTATGTTGCTGAAAGTTAAAAGCTCATTATGCATTTAATTTCTGTTTGGATCGTTAAGTATGCATATATTATAGTACTATTATTTATTTACTATACAGAGGTATATTGTTTAGATATAGGAGAAATAATGAATCTTCAGAATAGTTTTTGGGCTTTGTATAACTTTTTTATAACATTCTCTGAACCATTTATTGCCATGATAACATTACAGATTCTTGATGTTTTTTGACTGAAACATCTAATTCATACAGTAGTTTTAGAATTGCATATATCACCTGTGTTATAAAAAAATATTTTTTATCATAAATTTTACATAATTTCTCTATGTGCAATATTAATGATAAGTATTATGTCTCAGAAACTCCTGTTACATTTTTTATAATGTTACAAAATGAATTTGCTCTGTAACATTTTACAGATATGATAGTGAAAATTGTATTCATAAAGTACTAACTATTTTTTTAACGCAGATTCTGTTCCATTCTATAACAGAATTCTAAAATGCAATGTTTGTTTTGAAAATAGCCTGTTTCTTCAGTATCAACTTGTTTTTGTTGTTTTTCCTTGTACCCCATTCTTTCCAGTGCAAGAACTATTTCATGTTTAATAACTATGGTTAGATGAAACTTAACCACTGCTTTAGTCTTTAAATATTTATGAGATGTTGAATCCTGTGTTTTTCTGTATTTTTTTAGCTTTAGAAACAATACTTGCCCTCCTTCCATGGGTCCATGTGACGACAACTCTAGCAATTTCACACAGACTTGGTTTGCTCAGATAGGAAAATTTGTCATTTATGTCATGGCTATCATCAATCTGTTTAAAGAAGTATGATTATTTTACCAGTTTTTGTCTTCTCTCTTTATTTAAAAAATAAACTGTAAATTACAGATTTTTTGCTCCTTTACACAGAAATTATAGAGTGTTTGTGTTTTATAAGTACAAGCTTATTTTCCTGTTAGTTGTAAAATATCTAGTTTTACAGCTTCTTATTTATATAGATATAAATATCTAACCAAAGGTGAGGGAACATTGGAGTTTTCATCATGCATTTAAGCTAGTGATGCATGGACTCACCTATACATATATGTGGTTTTATGGTTCATTCATCAATATATTCATTATTCTGATAGTTTGTTAAAAGCATCTGAAATATAAGAATATTAATAACAGTAATAAGAACAACAATCTGTAAAATTTAAACTCTTGCCTCCTGATATAAAAGCATAATGTATGACTAACCCTATGCCACCCAACCTGGGAGCAGTTATTACCCAAAAGCAAAATTGAACCACAGCATGAAAAAATGTAATGAAGATGAGTTTGTAAGTAAAGTCATTTTTTCTGTTAAATATGGATTGGATTTCCATGCATGTTAAACTAATATAATGTAGCATATATATAAGTAGATTAATATTTTAATAACAAATTTTATATTTAAAATGAGCATCACAAGATAATCAAAGTTGTTTGAGTTACATGAGTGAAATCTAATTTTTCAGGTTTTCCAAATGTATGAGAAAAGACTTGCATATTTCACAGTTGAGAACTTGATTGAATGGTGCTGCTATATATCAGCATTGCTTTTTGTTTTGGACTTTACAAGTTGTTCACAAACCACTGGAATTAGACTGGTTGGTATCCCTTTTTATGTCTTTAATTGAGTTTCAATCACCAGGTTTTCATCTTTGTTATGAGATTATTTAACAAATTGTTTGTTCACACACCACTTTAATCAGGTCAGTTAATGTTTTTTTATATATATCTATATTGTTCAAGTTTCAGTGATTAACTAGGTTACTATTTTTGTTATAAACATATTTAACAAATTGCTCACACATCCCTGAGTAAGATTGGTTAGTGTTCTTTTATATATTTTTGTTTGAGTTTCAGTGCCTAGCTTGATTACTGTTTGCATTACAAACTTACTTCATGAATTGTTCACATGTCACTAGAATATGTAGGTTGGGTTGTGATCACATTTTTACTCTATTTTGCTGTAATAGCAAGATCACCAATGCAATAACATTTAACAGAGATTTGAATGTATACTTTATCAATATAGTTTGTGATATATTTGTTATTGTAAATAAAATTAATCAAATGGGATATATTTAGTGGAGGTACCAGCCCCCCCCCCCTGCCAAAGCTTATGCCATCCATTAATCTAATTTTACATTTATTTCAGATTATTATATGTCTCATTGGCCCTTTCTAGTTAAGAAAAGCTGGAGTCAGAACTGATTATAATATTTAGTAGTAAGGACGGGTTGACATAGATGAAAAGGTGCTGTTCATTTCATTTTTGCTGTGTACAACAAATTTCAAACCATAATTGTTTTCAGTAAAAATTTGTGTAAAAGTTCTTTAAATTAAATCCATCATATTCTTAAGTGTATAATCTCTCTTCTTTGTATGTGTAGTTGTCTTAAAATTTCCTTTTTTTTTAAATACAGCTTTGCGGCTGAGGACTTAAAACTTCAAATAAAGATTAATTTCAAAAGTAATACAAATGTACACTGTCATGTGCAAAAAAACTAAAAACATCCTGTAAGTTAATTTTAACCATAGAATTAATGTCTAACAGCATTCTAAGGAGGTGTTTCATATCCAGTTGAATAACATGTAACTCTAACGTAACAAAAAGTCAGTATTACAGTTAGTATTCAAATAATATGTTACTGAAATATACATAGAAAAGGTTGATTTTTTTTACCCTAATTTTGTGTCAATGGGGTCGACAAAACAAAGTGGTGGATGTTTACAAATTGTCCAGAGAAGGTGTTATTGTGTACTAAAAAGGTTTTAAAGTTTTTTTATATGCAAGTAAAATTATTGTAAAAAAAGTAATCTTAACATGTTTGACCATTCCAATTATAAATTGTTGAAATTTGCTTCTTATGACATATCCACAGTAATATATAATTTTTTGCCTCATTATGTTCACATAGGTTTCTGAACCTATGACCCTTGTATTTCAGTCCTCTTCAACTTGTGTTGCTTCAATATTTTGATATATTATGAAGTACTGTATGAAGACATTTTTCTGTTAAAAACTAGTTTAAACTCTCAAAACTAGAGACTTAGCACTAAAATAAATAACAAAATTCTAGTATTTTATTCAGTGTTAGCTTCCTTATTTATTTCAGAGCCCATATTGGAGAAGGAATTTTACTATAATTCCAAAGTTACTACATGTATCTACATGAAATGTGGCAAGATTTTAGTAAAATGTACAAGTCTGTTATACACAAAAAATCAGATGTGTTACAAAAGTATTTGATCTCAACCTTCCATATACATTACCTAAAGTGTAGTAGCTTCCATATGCACCACATAAAGTGTAATAGCTTCCATATATATTCACATAAAGTATTGTA
>NW_013666254.1:469321-482771 GCF_000517525.1 Limulus polyphemus
ATAAAGTGTTGTAGCTTCCATATGCATCACATAAAGTGTTGTAGCTTCCATATATATTCACATAAAGTATTGTAGCTTCCATATATATTCACATAAAGTATTGTAGCTTTCATATATATTCACATAAAGTATTGTAGCTTCCATATATATTCACATAAAGTATTGTAGCTTCCATGTACATCACATAAAGTGTTGTAGCTTCCATATACATCACATAAAGTGTTGTAGCTTCCATCTACATCACATAAAGTATTGTAGCTTCCATATACATCACATAAAGTGTCGTAGCTTCCATATATATTCACATAAGGTGTTGTCGCTTCCATCTACATCACATAAAGTGTTGTAGCTTCCATATGCATCACATAAAGTATTGTAGCTTCCATATATATTCACATAAAGTATTGTAGCTTCCATATACATCACATAAAGTGTTGTAGCTTCCATATATATTCACATAAAGTATTGTAGCTTCCATGTACATCACATAAAGTGTTGTAGCTTCCATATACATAACAGTAAAGTGTTGTAGCTTCCATATACATCACATAAAGTGTTGTAGCTTCCATATACATAACAGTAAAGTGTTGTAGCTTCCATATACATCACATAAAGTATTGTAGCTTCCATATACATCACATAAAGTGTCGTAGCTTCCATATATATATTCACATAAAGTGAATTGACTACATTAGTCTGACTCAGATTCTGATATGTCAAAGTTCAAGGTGATGTTCATGTGAAAATAAAACTACTTTTGTCCATCATATAGTTTGCATATCTGCCACACCTCTAGAACTGCCAAAATTCATATCTACAGTTTCTGTCAGTACCCCTGTACATTGTGTCTTGTATTAACTCTCTACCACAAACTGTTGCTAAACAAGCAGTGTGGGATTATATGAGTAGTTGATAACTCAGACATCAAATATGTATTACCATGTTGAATGGCACTCTTTAAGAATTTGTGGTGTATGCTCTTTGACCCCACCCATTATCACAGGGTGAATACTTTTTTAAGTGGTGAACTAGACTAAGTAAAGGCCAAAGCCTGCCTAGCTGGTTCTCTTACTGGAATAGTAACATGTTTCTGAGTTATTCTTGTCAGCAAATCAGATAATAATTGTGAACACAATTGCCTTGATCTACACTGCCCATTGGTCATCTGATCTAACAAGAACCAGTAACTGCTTTCTTGTATCATAAACTGGAAAGTTTATTGATATATTTAAGGTGGTGTTTGAACTTCGAAAAGCAGACTTTGCAGAAAATTAATGAAATTTGCATAAGAGTGCTTAGAGATTTACAAAGTTTATATACATTTTCAGGCAGTGATGTGTGTGTGTATTTCCTTCTTTAAAGTCTGTAAATATTCAGCAAAAATTTCATTGAGTTTCTGCTGTATTTTCCCTTACTTTTACTTTTGTGTGAGTAGTAGTCCATGTAAATCTTTTTGTTGTTTGTTTTCTTGTTTGTGTGCATGCTGTTAACAGGCTTGTTTAACATTTTTTGCTTCATATTAAAAGTGAATCGTTGGTTTAGTCATGTTAAGTGTGAGGTATCTTTAGAATTTCTGCATTTTAGTGATGATTTTATACATGAAGTCCAAGGAAAAGTTTGGAGTTTACTGAGGTTAGCAAGGATTGATATTACTGTTTCTTAAATTAACTGGAGTCATTTTCTTTTTAACTCCTTTTCTTCACTTAGTCTAACTTACAAAGGGGAACTTCATACACTGACAAGAACTCTTTGTTCAGTAACGCCTTCTTCATTAAGCTCTTGTCAGTCACACACACACACATACACCGGTCAATTGTACACTTTATTATATTGTATTATTGTGTTGTAACTTGCAGAGTATTGTTTATTGTATTTTGTTAACTGTGAAACATTAAACACTGTTGTTTTTGTGAATATGTGTCTTGTTGTCTTCTCTGTGATTTAACAACCACAACTCATCAGGAAGTCCACACCCAAGCCCGATATCTGAGAACCTCTAGATGTTAACATGCCTAACTTCTTTACTCTATTTGTTATCCAAGAGATATCTCAATACTATTTCAGTACAAACTCTTATAATGACTTTTCATCACTGACCTTGCCAGTTCTCCTTTGTAAAACTCCTTCTTATACTCTGTTACTAGCTGAGGTACATGGGAAAAACACCCCTTCCCCATGTCAATTACCAGGGGACCCTTCTGGTACATACCAGGTTTGGTGAAAATCAACAAAGCAATTCAGTGGTTCACACGTTATAAGCAGACATACACCTACACTTTTGTCAATTGATAGTTCTGATGGTTCACTGTATAAAAAGTTTTGACATGTGTATATGTTATAAAAATGTTATTCTTTATTTTCATTATTATAGTTATGTATATGTTCTCTTATTATTCATCCCTTCATCTGTTTTGAATACTTTGCAATGAGTTTATTAAAAAGATAAACTAACTTACCATGTGGAAATATATGTTAAATTGTTCATTTATGTTGAAATTATTAAAAGGTGAATTATTTCTTTTACTGAAGCTAATATGTATTAATATTATTATTCATTCTCAGGTGTGGCAGTGGCAATTGGGAGCTCTCTCTGTTTTCCTGGCGTGGATAGTACTAGTCATGTTCATTCGCAAATTTCCTGTTCTTGGGATATATGTAAACATGTTCACTGACATTCTACGCACATTCTCAAAATTTTTTATTGTCTTTTTCTTATTCATTGTTGCTTTTGCTTTTGGATTTTATACTCTTTTGCAGAATCAGGTAATTTGCTTTTTAGGTGTATTAAACCATATTCTGTCCTTAAAAAGTTGTTTATAGATTGGAAAAAATTAGATTATTAGATAAACACCAAATTAATTAACATTACATTATCATAATATAACTAAAAATCTGGATGTAAATGTTAATCTTTTATAATTCATTGCTTCTGGTCTTTCATTGTTTAAACTGGGGTGAAAGATTGAATGTATCTTGTAATTGATGAATATGTTTAACATAAGTACCTTCCTATGTTATTGTGATCTTTTATTGCTTATTGATGAAGAGCATTCAAATGTTATGAGAAGTTTTTAACTCTTTCTAGCTTGGTGGTAGCATTCATAAAAGTTATAACCTGTAAACATCACTATATCTGAAACATGCATTTCAAATGAAACCATTGAACATTTGTAAATTTATGTCACAAGTTTTTGGTGAATTTACAATCTGTCATGACAGGAAAACGACTATGTGATATAGCTATATACTGTGTCATTACATTTTATTTAATGTAACTTAATGTTGTCATGTGCTCTCATAAAAAAACACAAGATACCAGATAGGAAAGAGAGAAATAAATTAAATAAAAAGGAAAGCTTAACATTTTAATATGTTCTTTCAACATTTTTTCTGTAAAAAAATTATGATGTTAAAATATCGAAAAACAGTGGAAAAGCTTTTAAAGTGTTAATCAGTGTTTCATTGTGTATAAAGACTTATCTGCCTCAGATTAATATAGAATGAAAGTTTTAAAAATATCACTACAGTGTATGGTCAGGGATATGTTTTGTAAATTAAATAGTTTTATAAAATAGCTATACACACTATTTGAATAAAGTATTTTCAGTTGTTGATAAGTACAAAACTATAGGATGGGCTAACTGTGCTATGCCCATCATGGGAACTGAACCCTAAATTTTTTGCATTATAAGCTCTCAAGATTACTGCAAAATCATCATGAGACTGGATAAAATAAATAAGTTTTAAGTAACCACACGTAATCTATTCAAGTACAAAAACAACAGTTTCATAACTTCCAATGGAATATTTTATTTTCATATTACTCAAGAATACCTCCTCTTTGTGGCTGCTATAATAAATGTAGAACTGGAAGTTTAATTGACATAATCTAGCACATATAAGCATCAATTAATGTCACATAAATTAATTGATTAATGTTACAAACGTATGAACTAATTGAAATAACATTTCGAGTAATTACTGTTTTTGATTATTCGAACCAACTATCCAAGTAATCAAGATAATGTCATTTTTATTTATCATTAGTGTTTTTGATTAGTTCAAGGGTATTCAGCTTTAATAAGTTAGTGTCACAACTTACAAAAATAATCATCTAATTGAAATTGGTTTCCCATAATTACTGTTTTTAGTTATTCCAACTGTTTAATCTCATGTGAGAATAGCCAATTGATTGAATTCAATCAATTAATGAGCCTGAAAATTAATCAGTTATCTAGTTCAACTAATTGTCCAACTCTAATGGCCAGTGATTTTACTGTATTACCACTGATGTCCATATTATTTATGATAACATCTCCAAGTTATACTCTTTAACAGCACCTTTAACCCCCAGAAATTTTGACATTGGTTCAAATATAATGAATTTGATAATCATATAACTTGTTTTAACATATTTTAAAACTTACATGGCTTTTTCTTAGCAGCAGATCCTTTTTTTGGCAAATTGGAAGTTTTATATTATTCCTTTTATTTGAATGGTTCTTAATGATTTTCATAAGCCTTGTTCTAGTTGTAGTTATAAAAATAATTTTATATAATTCACCTGTTTAGTTGCTCACTATCCTACCATTTGATTAAACAACCCCCATAGGAATTTGTCATTAACCCAAAATTATGTACATATATCTCAGCTATTATTAGTATGGTAAATTTCTTAAAATCATCTCTGAATGTCTTTTTGATAATTATTTCAGTTTAAGTATAATGGAATCTTCAAAAGCAATTAACTCTTAAAACTTATAAGAACTTAATTTTTTTTTTCCATAGGATCCCTTTGAAAACATTGGAGAATCTATACTGAAAACTAGTGTTATGATGATTGGAGAGATAGAGTTTGACAGTATCTTCAATGATAGTGAGAACCCAATTCATTTTAAACCACCAACCTACATCTTGTTTGTCATCTTCCTCATCTTAATGTCCATTATCATCATGAACCTATTAGTTGGTCTTGCAGTAGATGATATAAAGAGTGTACAAGAACATGCAGCTCTTACACGTCTTGCAATGCAGGTGAATGTTTCCAGGAATTATTTATTGCAAAACTAGTATCCATTAGTTACATGAACTATAATCTGCAAGTATATTAATATATAGTGTGAAATGGTACTTCATGTGTATCATTAGTATTTAAGTAGAAGCACACAGAATCTGCAGTTACTTACATATTGCTTGCTTTTAAACACAAATATTAAAGAGCATTTATTAAAAACAAATATCCCTTCGTAAGAGCCTAACTTTGTTGTAAAGTAGTGAATAAAAAAAGATCTAAGTCAATCTAACGTAGTTGTTAAGAATAGTGTGTGTGCACTAACTAGAAAGAGGGGGGGCATTAGCATTCATTCACTGCATAATGATAAACTTTGGTATAGATTACAATTTTATGGGGGGGGGTTTCCATATTTTTGGAAAAATAAAGAAATATAGTTGCACATTTAGCTATTCAAATTGTATTGGAAAGGCTGAAGGGATAAATAAACCTGGAATAAAAAATACAAATGTGTTAAAAGTAAAATCTACCCTTAAATGAGAGGTATCTGCAGAAATAGGACCCAAATAGTAATGGTAATATATTGTCAATCAGGTATAATCTCTGTTTCTAAGCCTTATATTTGAAAATAAATCAGAACTTAATGTTACTTAATTAGATATTTCAGAATTTATAATAACTGAAATATTTTTTATGGTCACTTTTTAGTTCTATGTCGTCATTGTAATGGATTTCAACAAAATACTTTATTAACTTTTAAAAAAGTACTTACTATTATAAATTGTTACTAAAATTAGAAATAACAACAGAGAAGCCTTTTTCCATACTTTTAAAAATTATTACAGTAAGGAATAAATATTTTCATTGTTTAATTACACTATACTTGTTTTGGTTCTTACCACATGCCAAGGTTACTTTGTATCACTAGCACTTACAGTAATTTATGTTTATTCATTCTACTGAGGGAAAAGAAAGGTTGTCTTCGTACAAATGTTTCTTTTGGAACAAGTTGAATAATAAATTTCCATTTACAGTAACATTTTGTTTTAAGAGTAACTAAATTTTTGTTACTGGCTACAAATACTAAATAGGAGTTTTATATGTGGGATCTTATAGGCTTAAACACCCGTATTTGCTTCACATTAATTCATTTTCAAATTACACTTATGTGATGCTTGTAATTAGTGATTACATATATAGATGGTATATCCTTACTGCTAGGTGGGTACGCCTATTGCAGACAGATATTTCTCTGACAAGGATGCATTTTATGTTTCTCACATATTTATACTCTATTGTTACTATGTTCTCACGTGCGAGTTTTCTTTATTTCTACCTTACTCGTTTGGAACATTGTAAAAAAATCATTCAAGATAAGCTTGTTGAGTTATGCTTTCTTTTTGTTTATGTAAAAATTAATATAATATGTTGTGTTGTATCTTGTATTGTTTCTACTCTTAGTAATAATACAGTAAAATTTTTTTGATAATTTTTTTTTACTAGCTATTGATAACTTATTGCTCCTGTTCAAGAAATTAGCAAATAGATTCAAAATCCTAATTATTGACGAATTTGTTAGTATTATTCATTTATAAATAAAAACAAAAGATATAACCAAATTTTCAAAAATTAAGCATAACATTTTAACTAGCCATTACACATTTTGAATCTACATTTTCTCTGATCTTTGTTTCAGTGCTGTTGTCAGCAATTAGTTACAACTTCCTTGAGTAAATTTTTCTTTTTCATTGATCTTGCACAAGTACCGTTTAAATTCTCAAGATTTACTACACTTCTGTTTAAGAAGCTAGCTTAAATAAAAGCAATGTGTTTTTGTTTTTCTAAAAGTATTTTTGAAATTTTTAAAGATTGTTTATATTTTTGTCAATATAAAACACTTGTATTTATTACTTTTATTATTAATAACTTTAAAAATGATTTTGTTTGTTATAAGGTGGACTTGGTACTGAATGTAGAAAGCATACTTCCTATAATTTTTCGTCGACATTGTATCCAACAAAAACAGACTTGCTACCCAAATGCATGGAAGACACAAAACAGATTTGTCAGAATGTTAATGTTCTACAAGGAAATGAATTTATACTTAGAACCACCAAAGGTATGTATTTTGTTTTTTTACAAAAGTTTTAAAACCTTATTCCACTAAAATGTAAATCTTTTGTTTCAAAAATGTTTGTTTTTGTTTTTTCAATCAGACTGCTGTAATGAAAATAGAGGAGCAACAGGAACTGATATCCAAAAAACTGTCCTATATGCAAGAAGAGCTCCAACAACTGAGGAAGCAGAACAACCGTCTTCAACATCTTTTGATGACAGTTGCTGAAAATTCAGGAATTGAATGGCACGATGAAGACCAGTTTAACATCTGAATTGTTAAAAGAGAAAGTTTACAGCTTTTAGTGACTGATTATTCATACTTGCATTGTATTTAGTTGTTAATATAAAAGAAAATATTGAATTATTATTCTGTTCATAAACAAAATAATTTTTATGTTCCAGTTTTTTGTTTTGTATAAGAAACTTATCCTAAGTAGTTTTTGAAAGGGCATATTTTTTAAAGCTCTGTTTTACCAAACTTGTGACTTGTGTAATATATTAAATAACTTCTAACAAACTTTAAATAATGTATGTTTTATTCATTACTGTACATATAACTTTACTAATACCTTGATTTTGATCAAGAAAAAACCTATTTTTCATTTCTGTTTACCCAATATATCTACATCAAAATTTTTTAATGAATGGCCAGTTGTTTTTAAGTTGACATTCAACTTTTATGAAAAAATATCATGTATATTACAGTGAATACATAATGTATTGATTGTTTTTATTCATTTAAAAAAAATACCAGAAAAGTTTCATAATCATTTACTTCATTTATCTACATGAACAAAGTATTTATAATATTGATATGAATGATTGTATTAAACAACTGATAACTAAGAAAAGTTGTTTTTTAAATGATGTAGTTTAATATAAGAAGTAAATTATGAGCATTTCATCCAAAGACATTGTTAGTAATACAATAGAACATTGAGAACTACTTACAATTTTAGGTATCAATTTGTTCCTAGGAACACGGTTGTTTGCTCATACCTGTTTGTGTAAATACAAGGAACAAGATTGTAACCCCTTCACGGTGTAAAATTATTAATACTCTATTTCTTAAATGATAAACTGATTTTTGTATAAGAACTAAAAACCATACATTTTAAATTGAATTTGAAGTAAAACATATGAACTATAACAAAATTCAATGAATTAAAGTTTAGATATTGTACATGAAAATTGTGTTATTGAAAAATTACCAAATAATTTCTATTAATTCTGAGGGCATATTGTTTAAGTACGTTGGGTGATACTTCTTTTTTTATTTTTTGGTAGTATGTTTTATAACTTGAAATGTTTAGACTTGTGTTAAACAATTATAATGCCACTTACCTGATTATATGATGGGGTAAATATTTAATTAGAAATGTTTTATAATATTTTTGTACAATTTTGCATTTCAAGTTATAAGTTCTAGATAGCCCAGTGAACATTTTCAAGTTGAATGTTTCAACTCGCTCAAGTGTTTTAAGTCAATTTTACAAAGTTTCAAAATCAAGATATCTGAGACAATGATATTGTCATTTTAACAAATTTTATATACTTTGAATTCTTATTCATTGTGTTTTTTCCTTGTTTTGATTCCACTTTATTAATGAATTTTATTCTCTTGTTATAATTGTTTTGATATTTTCACTACATGAACACTGGTCACAAAAATGTTATTGTATTTAATGGTTTATATGTCCTTCATTAGGAAATTCATCTTTATAAGATGAAATTTATCAATCGGTTGTATTATGTTTATTTTCTGAGGATATTTAAATTTGTTATTATAAGTAACTTGGTGTTTGTAATGATTAGCAATATGTTTGAATGAGTTGTGTTTTAAAGTTTGTTCTGAAACATTTGTTTTTCTCAAATGAGAAAATTCCTGAAACAGAAAATTAATTTAGTATGTAATGTGCCAAATTATTGCACTTTAAAATTGGTTACTAGTTAAATAGCTATATATAAATATACATGATTCTTCCAATTGTTTTTAGTACAAATGTGATTTCAAATGTTCCATTTTACCAAATAACCTAATGTGTAAAAGTTACACATTTATGAAGTTTGTAACTATACACTTAAATCTAAGTAGACTCATGATTGTAGGTAAAATTTATTTCATAAAATCATGTTTTAGTGTTGTGAGAAATGTGCTGATTCAGAAAATTAAAATCTCATCAGGGCATGTTATACTTAAATATTTTGTTTAAAAGAAATATAGTTATTTCCTTCATTAAGTACATGAACAAAGTAGTTATGTTATTGATATGACTGATTTTATTAAATAATAGATAGTTAAGAAAAACTTTCTCAATATATGCATACACCTGTATTTGTTATTTTTATGATCAATCACTGAAAAGAATGATTTTGTTTTTCCAAAAAGTAAACTTGGTATTACAGTTTACAGTTTTTAATGAATGATGATTCAAATTTGTATTTTTTAAAAATGAGTTTTAAATGTTACCTATACATTTCCCATTTAACAAAAAAAATGTATAATTAAATAAAGTGTGTTGATTGTGAAATTTATAATTCACTTGTTTTTAATTGACTAAATCTTTTTGAAGATATTTACTAATCTGTTGTATGAAAGATTGACTACATTCTGTAGGTTCCACTGCCTTAAAAAGAAATTGGCATGATAGGTAAGTGTTAAAAGTGTAATATATCTAAGCATTGTGAACTAGATAATGTTACACCCAAATATATTTTATTTCACATTACAGTTTTAAATGGTTACTTTTATAAAAAGCACAATTCTTAGAAAATTCAGAAAGTGTCTAAATTGTTATGGTTACATAAACCACTTTTCATGTGTTCTCTCTGCAAATAAAATAATTCCTTGAAGCATCTTTAAAATTCACAAAAAGGATTTAATAATGAAAGACTCTTTTAAAACCATCATATTTGTAAAGGTTTTGTAATGAATGAAAAAAAAATCAAGTAAGGTAATTTACTTGTTCCAAACACATACATTATTAGCAATGGTAATGACCAAAAATGCTTAATCTGGTTGTTCCAACTAATACAAAGTACCATTGTTATGGTTAGTAACTTATCCAATCATCTAAGTGTAATTTTTAACTATTAATTTTTATTATCATCATTATTACTAGGTGCTAATTAATTCACATCTTACATTTGGATGCTGCCATCTTTTTAGTCCTGAGAAATATATTGTGGCAGTTGCCACAATTTGATCCTGGAATTTCTTGTTAGAAAGGCTAGTGTGCCATCCACTTGTTTTAGGCCTGAAACAGTTTGGCTCTGATGTAAGATTGTTATTACACCAAATGAGCAACCTGTAAAACCTGTTATAGCACAGAACCAATGTTTTCCTTACTTAGCTATCAAAACATAAAGTCCATCAAAGAGAAAAGAAACAGCATGATAAATATTAATACAGTGGAACCCAGCTTAATAACCACCCAATTAAAGTTACGTAGCTTCAAAAAATCAAATTCTTACTTCAGTGCTTTTATGTTTATTCACTCTCGTAATAAGACCACTCCACTATTATGGTTTACAACCAATAAATCAATACCAATTTCATTGTTATTATTGATTTTACACCCCATTAAAATGACCACCAAAGCAGTTCAGTGTTAACTGGCTAATGTACCAGGGCATTGTATCACTGAAAAATTACTCGGGAACAGTTAGTGACAGGATACAGCTATTAGTGTAACATTCAACTTCAAGGCTATTAACCAAGTAAATTTACAGTATAAGCATTAACTCTAAAAAAACAATAACTATGGAAAATTAAAAGGTCACAATTTGACTTTAAAAGAAAAAGTAAATTTAATAAATAAAGATTAATGGGAAAAGTCTGTGGCAGCTCAGAGAGTCATTTTTAATTGGCAAAATGCAGAACTTGTCAATATTAAAACAAAAGACAGAAATCGTGGAAGGGTATGACCAGAATAAATAAAAATGACAGAAAATGTCTTTATATATTTGTTATGCAGTCAAACAGCTGAATGTGTTAATGAGAGTGATTTCAATGCATCTAAAGTCAAGGTGTTCCAATGTTAGGTGGCTTACTAAAGTAAATGAAATTATTGTATGATTCTGAACTTGGTATTGCCAAAACATAATTAAAAGCTTCTAGTAACTATCTGAACAGATTTCATTAAACTCGAAAATGTGTGGAGAAAATGCTAGTATTTCAGTAAATGCTGTGAAAGACTGGACTGAAAGTTGCCAGTTATGCATCGTGTAATATTTATAGTTTGTGAAACTGGTATACTTTATTGTTCTCAATGATACAAAATGTTGGCAATGTGTGGTAAAGCTTGCAATGGTTGAAATCATTCAAAGGAGAAAATAACCATGATTATTTGAATAAATGTGAAAAAGACAGTTTTAGAAACAAGCAGTTATTGAAATATCTACATCACACATCTGCCAGTGACATGGAAGTTAACAGTAAAGCTTGGATGACTTGAACAACGTTTAAAGAATGGATATCACTTTGACTAACAAAATGAGACACAGAAAAAACAATTTTGCTACTTTTTAATAAAGCTCCTGCTCCCGGAATGTAAAACCAACTAACATGAAAGGTGTATTTACTTGCAAATACAACATTTAAACTGTGACCACTAAACCAGGGAATAAAAGTTCACAAAATTATAAGAAATCTCAGTTTAGGTCAACCAGATGTAAAAACCAACCAACATGAAAAGTTGTATTTACATACAAATACAACATTTAAATTGCAACCACTAAATCAAGGAATAAATTTTCACAAAATTATAAGAAACACATGTTTAGGTTGATCCTTGCTAAACTGAGCAGTTATAAGATTTTTAAGACAGATTACAATGTAAAAAGTATAAGTGTTATTTTCTGTTATCATTTTTTGCTTTTCCTTCATTTGTAATACAAACACATATGAATGTGTCTCGATGACCATTACTTAATGGCAAGAGTTTCAGTGTTCAGTTATTTTTCCAATTTTATAAGCACCCATGAAGCCAGAAGCTTATAGATCTCTTGTTTGTCTCCTGGTTTTGATATTATCTATATGTGTTTTGGTGTTTTTTGTTTTACCAACTCTGATTCACTGGTTTCTCTTAGAGTAATTGGATAGGAACTGCAGGAACTTTGCCAGAAAATGTATTGAAGAGCAGGTATATTTCTCTGTCCTTGACTGTTACACAAAGAAAAAGAGACTGGCACAAGCTTACACACAGTAACACAAGCTTTATTTGAATCATACAACAATCAAAGTAAAATGTTAGTGTAAGTGTGGCATTTTTACTGGAGAATAATGTTCAGTTAAGTAAAAGTTCTTAACATTCAAGTTGAAATTATATAAAAAGTTACCATAGTTCAAGTTAAAGGTTGTATAAGTACTATTCAAAGTTATTTCAGACTGACAAAACATCACAATATATACTAATAACAACAATGCCATACTTTTCAGAGTGTATAGCACTACCTGTGTGACTAATGACCACTCATCTTACCAGTAGAAAAAAAGTATTGTAAATGCTATATAAGATATGCTTTGTTACAACAATTGCTCCTACTACAAAGTAGGACTCTTTGACTGACTTTTTGTATTAAGCCCAAAGTGCATAGGTATGCAAAGGAATTTTGAAAAGAACAACAGTCTACATAAGCATAACTATGTGTATTCTCAGGTTTTAAACTGACTTCTGCATAGAATATTAGATATCTCCACTTTATAATTGAAGGATTGGTGGTATAAATTATGAGGTATTAATGAATTTAACCAAGCTGAAACAATCTATTTCAATCAAGAGTGTGCATACTTGTTTCTGGACATTAAGTGGTTGCCTTCTACAAGATTCGTGAATTAATCAACTGGTTTTCACAATTTTTTTTTTCGTCAACCAATTCACTTAAGATTCCATGTACTACTGTTTAAATCTAACTTAATGGAAAGCTTCAGGTTTATCCATAGTGTCTAACACCCACCTATGTGACTGTACACTTTCTCATTAAACATAGGAAAGGCTATAGCATCTAGACATTGTCTGCCCTACCGGCAAATGACACTGATGTTATCTATATTCTTACATAATATGTGGCATTACAGCAATATGTATCATGGGTGAATCATATATTGTCTCTAGAGACAAAAACTTCATAGATTTGCAATAAATGAAAATTTTAAAAATTTCTACATTAAATAAAAAGATATAAAACGCATGGTATGCCTGCATGCATACCACAACTGTCAGTGTTTATGAGGAGGTTCGCCGAAGCACTTCGTGACGTAGTTCTGGGCATGCGCAGTGAATTGGTTGGCAAGAACCATTCATAAAAATATGGCTGATC
>NW_013666254.1:483181-484001 GCF_000517525.1 Limulus polyphemus
AAGAAAGAAAAATTTGTGTCAGAAATGTTGTATATTAGAGGCAGGTGGAAATGTAGGAAAAAATTTTAGAATTCTAACAATGCCCCAAGTGTCATCAATGTACTTTACTTACTTTCTCTTTCTGCACCTATCTATAAATTTTAGTCAATTATTTTAGTCTTGTGCTGGTCTGTTCCAGTTTATAGTGTCATATTAATAGATTTAGCTTCTTTTTCTTCCATTTTGCATACTATTTTTTTTTTACTCTTTCTAGATAGTATCTATATTATCGCTTGACATGTAACAGTAAGTAATGTTTGATGACATTAAAGTTATTAAATCATGTCCTAAATATGCCTACCATCTTCTTATTCACATTTTTGATTTTTTTTAGAATTGATTTCCAGTGGAATTTAGGCTAGCCAACGTTTTGAAGTACAATTCCGGAAGATAAATGGCACGCCCACCAATCACATACTCTCTCTCTCATATAGTCCTCCCTGCTATATCATAACCAATAGAAAATCAAAGTTTTAATTTTTTAAATGGCGTATTTTTTTACTTTGTTGTGTATAGAATTGTCTATATCACTTCCAGCTCGTGTGTGTGCGTTTTTGCTTTTTTTTATAACAAAGCCACATCTGGCTATCTGCTGTGTCCACCGAGGGGAATCGAAACACTGATTTTAGCGTTGAAATCTGAAGACTTATCGCTGTCCCACCGGATAAATCCTCCAGCTCGAAAATTTTTCTCACAGGAATCGCATCGACAAGTTTAGCTGAACTTTTAAAGGCTCTTCTCGTACAGTTAGAATGCCAGGAAAATTATGGTAGTTATAGAT
>NW_013666255.1:0-17631 GCF_000517525.1 Limulus polyphemus
ACAGTAATTCAACTAACGGATTTAACAATAAACTGACAGTAATTCAACTAACAGATTTAAACAATAAACTGACAGTAATTCAACTAACGGATTTAACAATAAACTGACAGTAATTCAACTAACAGATTTGAATAATAAACTGATAGTAATTCAACTAACAGATTTAAACAATAAACTGACAGTAATTCAAATAATAGATTTAAACAACAAATTGATAGTAATTCTACTAACGGATTTAAACAATAAACTGATAGTAATTCAGCTAACGGATTTAAACAATAAACTGACAGTAATTCAACTAACGGATTTAACAATAAACTGACAGTAATTCAACTAACGGATTCAACAATAAACTGACAGTAATTCAAGTAACGGATTTAACAATAAACTGAGAGTAATTCAACTAACAAATTTAAACAATAAACTGACAGTAATTCAACTAACGGATTTAAACAATATAAAGTCCGATTGAATCACTAGGTTTCTCATCTTTGGTATATATGGAAGATGCTAGTATAAAGTCCGAATGAATCACTAAGGCCCCCCCAGTGGCACAGCGGTATGTCTGCGGACTTACAACGATAGAATCCGGTTTCTATACCCGTGTTTGGCAGAGCACAGATAGTCCATTGTGTAGCTTTGTGCTTAATTACAAACAAACAAACGAATCACTAGGTTTCTCACCTTTGGTATATATGAAAGATGCCATTAGAAAGTCCGAATGAATCACTAGGTTTCTCATCTTTGGTATATATGGAAGACGCCCATATAAAGTCCGAATGAATCACTAGGTTTCTCACCTTTGGTATATATGAAAGATGCCAATATGAGGTCCGGATCAAGATGGAGAGGTGCTATCTATGTTTGCATTGAAGTTCCAAATCTCATATATTACAAGCATTAAATACGTTTTACTCTGTGAATTGAGCTATGTAAGTTTAGTCATTATGATGTAAATTTTTTTGAATACGTTTTTCTATATTTATTGCTATATTTGAACATTCGCATATTACAACCTAGAGTGAATTCTCTGTGATTATTTCATTGATAAGTTATTTTTTAGCAAGGTTTCATAATGTGATTGTAAACCCTATAATTCGTGACTGAGAGTAGTTGCGCTAGAGAAATTGTTGATGATAAGACCTGTCTGGTTTGAACGATTCTTGACTGAGAGTGATTGCGCTAGAGAAATTGTTGATGATAAGACCTTTCTGGTTTGGACGATTCTTGACTGAGAGTGATTGCGCTAGAGAAATTGTTGATGATTAGACCTTTCTGGTTTGAACGATTCTTGACTGAGAGTGATTGCGCTAGAGAAATTGTTGATGATTAGACCTTTCTGGTTTGGACGATTCTTAACTGAGAGTGATTGCGCTAGAGAAATTGTTGATGATTAGACCTTTCTGGTTTGAACGATTCTTGACTGAGAGTGATTGCGCTAGAGAAATTGTTGATGATAAGACCTTTCTGGAATGAACGTATATTGTAAAGAGTCTTTGCGCGTGATTACTGGGGCCTATCATGGCCTAATGGTTAGGACACTCAACTCTGGTCATCGAACATGCCCTTTCAATTGTAGGGGCGTTATAAAGCACGATCGATCCCATTATTCGTTGGAAAAAAGAGTAGCCTAGAACTTCGCGGTTGGTGGTGTTGACTAGTTGCTTTTCCTTTAGTCTGTTATTTCAAGATTAGGGACGTTAGTGCATACAGCCCTCGAGTAGCTTTGTGCAAAATTCAAAACAAAGAAACACACGTACTTACAACCCTGTTTCCTGACGCTTTGCAGTTCTTTCAACTTTCTTATTAAATATTTTCAAGTTTCTTTGTATCAGATGCTCATAGTATGGGATCGTATGTTTTATAGATGGCATAATCTTAACTTGCTACCCATATTTTTGCAATAAGTCTGAAATAACCACGTTAATAGTATTCGGGGATCTTGAGCTATTTGATTAAATGGTTTTCACTTGGAAGTATTAAAAAGTTACGTGGAAAACCGTAATAATTATATCAAACTTTTAGTAGTTAGTATAAGAAATAACTGTAATGTTAATAACCACCAACTATTTATCTATCATGCACTAGAAATAATCATGAATGTACAATGTGCTATAAATATGTTATAGACAAATATATATATATATATATATATATATATATTGTAATTTAGGCTTAGTGACTTTACTACGTGATGATCTACCATATTTTGGGTTACTGTGGCATTTGTACGAACTTCACTACTATTCAAACTATGGCAGTATTGTGTATTGAAATGTACAGTTACGTGGAAAATTGTAATATATATATCAAACGTTTTGTAGTGTAAGAAAAAATTGTAATGTTAATTACAATACCAACCGTCTGTCACCATCAGAAAAGACACCGACAAAACAAGTTATGCATGGTGACTTAATTATATGTACATTCTGCCATTCATAACGTGTAACTTTGCCTTTTGTATGTATATCACTACTATTTAAACTTCTGTAAGAGAAAAATTCAAAGCAAACGCGCAGGGAAAGTTACTTTGAGAAGAGTATTTTTTTTCCTGGTTGATTTTTTCATTGTTACTGTTACGTTATAAAATGACTATGCATGACTCTATGAGAAAGGCATGCTTTGTGGCATGCAGAATTGCAAGAAAAGTTTGCGTATGTACTTATGGATTTCAACCTTAGCAATCTTGACGAGGAAACGACCAGAGGCAACGTTTTTAGCGTCCT
This sequence comes from Limulus polyphemus, assembly GCF_000517525.1. Taxonomy (NCBI): domain Eukaryota; kingdom Metazoa; phylum Arthropoda; class Merostomata; order Xiphosura; family Limulidae; genus Limulus; species Limulus polyphemus. The sequence goes on from NW_013666255.1 coordinate 2,727, forward strand.
CACTGACAGAATCGTAATTGGATATCATTTGGACATAGCAGTGTGTTGTCGGCATCTGTTCTACCCTCTTATTATGTATCATTTCATGTACGGAGGGAAAATCAGCTGTTGCGAAGCCTAACCCAGTCGCACTTTCGAGAGTTTGTAACTGTGACAACCGTGTATTCTCTTCCACTACGTCTCTAATTAGTGCCCCTGGTGACTGATCACTAGTAATTGTCTTACTTGTTCATTATCATTTTTTTCTGTTTTCCAGTATCCAGAAAATCATTAATCATTACAACAGTGTCATGAGCTCAAAAATAAAAAAATCAATGTAGAGGAAACGCAATCATATTTACAGTAAAGACATAAAAAATTTACTTAAGGCAGCGGAAATGTGAAAAAAAGTCCATTAGTGCAGAAGGATTATCTTAAAACCTGATATAATTTTCTTTTTAAGAAACACACACACGCACATATATATATATTCCTCAAGACTTTAGTATAGATAGAATAATTAAATTTTTTTTATTACTAAATTTTGTTTCAGAGGAAAGCAAGTAAGAAGTCAGTATGAGATTAAGGGCGAAAATATTGTTTGTTTTGGATATTTTTGCAAAGTTATACAAGGGCTACCCTTCCCTAATTTTGAAATGATAGACTACAGGTAAACATCTAACCAATAGCACCTTGTGTCAGCTGTGGGAGAGCTCTACTTGAAATGTGGAAGTTGATTATCCTCTTCTAACACACCTACAGTTCCAAAATGCGGAGTGCGATTTTGTGGAAAGGGGACGTAAACCCTGGACTATCATATTCACAGTTCGGCGCACTAAACACAAGACTACGCTCAGCCCGGCTGAATATTATCCACAGTTCGGCGCACTAACCACAAGACTACGCCCGGCCCGGCTGAAAATATCATGAAAACGATGACATTTTGATTTACTGACACATACAAGTTGTGTTTATTCCACCACGAAAGGTTTTTTTTTTATAAATATCACATATTTTAGTGTTTGTTTATTTTAGCGCGAAACTATACAAAAGGATATTTGTGCTATCTTCGAACCCCGAATTTCAGCGTAGATTATTTGTAATATTTACATAAGTTGGATTAGCACAGAAACACAACTTGGCGCCACGTATCGTGTAGAAAGAAATGTAGCAGTGTATCGATTTAACTAAGTCGATAATACACAAGTGAGTGGCATGGATTCGAAATTAGCATTCCTCTGTTTGAAGCGTAATAAGAGGGTTTAGAACTGTGAACGTTTGAAAAATGTTCAGAAAGTATACATAACCTACCTAAAGGGATAGAAACGGCCGTAAGAGCTATAATACCGATTAATCATCATCGTTCTTTTTACTAAACCAGAACTCTCGCCAATAGTACTAAAATTCATTATACAATTAATCAATGCCTAAAAGGCAATGACGATTGCTCAATAAACCTACTGTTTTCGTACTTATTGGGGGGGGGGGGAGTGTTGGGTTTCTTCTACTAGGCACAGACATGCAAAAATAAAGTGTTATCTGAATATTGTGCTGCCATCTGTTGTTCAATATATTTCTAAGTTTCATTTAAATTTGGGCAATTACATTTGGAAATAAATAACCCAAAAAGAAAATTTTAAGAGAATCGCCGAGTCCTAAACGAATTCACCTCTGTATAGTTGTAAACCTGTTTGCAACAAATATCTAAAATAATTGACGATTATGAATTGGTTATTTAGTTCTTTAATAAGTTGTGAGATAGCAGTAGAATAATACATCGACGTGGAAAGTTTGGGGTGTACTGGGTAGTAAAGTGGTCCGACATCAGCACAAGAAAACCTGTATAATGATAGACTTCAAATGAAAATAATTACACATGTGAACTCTAATTGCTTATACAAATGTAAAGGATAGCTAAGATGAAATAAATAGCCTATTACAATAACAAGTAACCATTCAGTTCGATTTCAGGGACAAATTGAAGTAGAAAAATTTGATGTGCATCTTTCTCGTGACGAGGTTATCGCGTGAGGCTGGTCTCTTGTACTTGCGTGCCTTTTCTTTAATTGCCACTCGTGCACTCTGAATCGCGCGTGCTTCACATACATTCCCCTCCAGAACGTGGGTTGTAGTAATTTATGTCACTTGGAAAAGCCTAATTATACCGGTTTTAGTTCCACAAAACTGACAACCACAGATTAGCACTGCTGTCCTCTATAATTTGCATAATAAATCTGGAACTTGGTCTACATATGTGTTGTTCCACGCGTCGTGTTTCTCACAAGAGATTCTAGGTGTTTTTTCTTGATTCAACCTCTGCCATCGGTATATTCTCATACCACGTGAACAAGAAGGTGGGGAGGATATGTACTTCTGCATATGATACTTGCCTGACTCACTGCTTTAGGTTTCTGATCTAGTGATGTGAATGTAACAAAAAATCGAGGATCTTATATTTAACCTTTTCAGGTGTACACTAATGAAAAGGTTGATGTGTTCTTAAAAACATAGATTGTGATGACAAATGGAACTAGGCTATCATACAAAGCATTCATGGCTTATGTGAAACATTCAAGTCCAACTAGAATAAGCTATTTCTGTAAAAAATAGGAAGGATTTAAATTTATACTTTTAACAAACCGTTGAGGCTAAAGGGTGTAGGAAGGAGGATATACAGCGGTTTTTTGACATACATGCATATCAGCCAAACACTGCAAACAAAGCTACCAATGAATCAGTAACTTCTACCTCACTAATAAAAATGGTCTCAATGTAATATAGAAGCTAGACTCAAAATCGCCAGTAACACAGTCTTCAGGCAAATCGTTGATATCATCGTCGTTGTAAGATTGAACACCAGAGTTTTAAGATTTTACCTGGATGAAAGCATAATATGCCTCTGAGATAGGGCCTAAAAGTAACTACCCAACTTATACTTAGAGTAGCAGGACAAATGAACGAATGTGTAAAAGAAGGTGGAGATTCTTCTAAACACCTTAGTGATGAACCTTGTAGTATGTGAATGTGATGACCATGGAACTGACCAGTGAAATCGACTACTTTCTGCCTAGCTATAGCATCCCACTTAATTTGATTGCAGCTACATCTACAGTGATTGTAGTACAGGTATTACTAAGCAGTTATAGACAGATGGCTATGAAGTTTTCTTGACGCATAGTAGTCAGAGTTGTGCAAGAAAAGAAACAACACGCTGTGCTTCCAGTAGTACTTAAACTGCACCATTTTTGAATACATACACTTGATTCCCATCACATCTGAGATTGCTGGTGAAGAATTGCAAGACTGCTAGCTGAGCTTGTCGATGTATTTGTGGGATCAGATGATCTCCTAAGTAGAACAAGTCGTACCTAAAACTACATAAATACCAGAAAAGCACATCTCGTCAAGCAGTCACTATGTTGACAGGGAACATAAGTAAAATAAGTTAACCCTTGTCACATTTTTGCAAGTAACACAAGGTAGGTGCTTAATTCTGGTTCCCTGGGGCAGAAGCAGATGAGAATGGTGACAAATAACAACATGGATACTTACAACCTTTGGTTTATATGGTCAGCTAGAGGCGCAAGGTGGCACTACAACTCATGTAGGTGTGGAATAAGAGGGGAAATACAGTTGATGTTTCTAAGGTATCTTCATCTGGATATTCTTTGACTGTTACATGATTCATGGACTAAAGGGCTACAAGGAGTGTCATGTACAACCATCACCAACCCGTAGAGGTAGTTTCACTAGTTGCATTCACATGAATATATGAAGTGGTGCAAACGTTGTATTTTGTGTGCTGCTCAGTGGAAGAACTGACTATTTCAGGAGAATCTGTGACAATGAGTGGTAAACTTCAACTTGTAAGAGATAATCCAGTTCTCATCTGGAGACCAATAAATGCTGGACAGTTGTGGATTACTTTTCACCAATTGAGCTGAAAACTGATAAGAAAGTGAACTTCAGTAACTCGTTGCTTACCAAGATATACCATGTACTTTACCTTATCAACTTCAGTACGAAGGTATGGCCAAATAGTTGGTAGAAACTTGAAAGCTTGATTTAATTTTGTTTAAGCACTACGACCAACCAACTAGGATCACCTCATCCTGTTCTTAATGTGTGTTATTATTAGGTTTATTGGGAGAGAAGAGGTTTAAAATAGCCTGTTCTAACAAGAGGTTCACCAGAAAATAATTTTTGAGTGTTGATTTAAATCTGACCCAAATAAGACAAAAGTGAAACATTGAGCAACAAAACTTTTCAAAATGTTTTCAGTAAACGATGAAAGTGTGCCATTTAAATTTAACACCAATAAAACAATTCATCACATGCTCTGTGTAGATAATGTACATTAGATGAAGAACATGAGCAATTCTAATGAGAATCAATCTTCTCAAAAATCAAATTGAATCTCATACATGGCTAGTTTTTACCAGAATTCATTATCACTCACATCACTTGCTCAGTACATTAAGAGTAAAATGGAATTCAGAGTTAGAATCTTCAATAGTTTTATGCCTTTACATAATTGAAGAGGCTAGAAAAGAATTATGACAAATCTGATGGAATTCATTATCAATTCCAGCTATGTAAAGATAAACAAATATGAAGGGAAATTACTATGGATAATGTATGACTGGCTCAAGGACGAGATCAACTCAGTTCAAAAGTGGGTATTTAACCTTATACATGAAGATATGCACAAATGGGTTTAAGATTAAAAATTTTGTGGATAAAAAAATATTCTTCTTATAAACTAGGAGAGAAAGAAACACTTGGTATTCCTCAAATATCATATATCTCCTTTCTGCTGCTTTTAGCCCATTCTGTTTGTTCCTGTCCCCCAGTGGCACAGCGGTATATCTGCGGATATAACTTAAAACAGTAACTTCATATTTATGGAAATCGTAAGCTATATCTTTTACATAGAAAATCTTATAAGCAGAAAATTTGCCTTCTGTTTTTGTATACTCATAAAAAAACAAGGGCGTTTTACCTTTTATTTAAAAATCTTGCGTACATCGAAAATATTAGTTTTAGATTTTATAAAGTAAATCTCATAATCCTATAAAATTACAGTTTTTATGTTCTATATAATAAATGTTATATACATAGAAAATTATAGTTTTATCTTTGTATTCAGTAAATTGCACATGATACATAAAAAAAATCAGGTTGGGTAAAATTAACTTCACGCAGATCTTTAATATTTGTCAGCCAGATCTCCAGGGTGACCAAGGACTTGATTGAGAACATCCTTCTAATTATATCTTTAGCTTTTGCCAGTCCCTCTTGCTTATGGCTTGTTTCTTTTGAACATGGCAGAGTTCTTAACCATTGTTAATTGTTCATTCTGGCCCTGGCCATTTTTTTATTTCTTGCACATGGCCTACGATTCAGTTTTGCAATTTATTGAATGTTTTAGTGAACTAGAGCTGAAATTGGGCTGCAGTTTTGGTGTGCTTGAGTGGACATTTTGGCCCAAGAAAATTAACTGGTCTTTCATGGCAAGTTGGTGGGAATTCTGGCAAGATATGTTGAAAAAACGAGAGGCAAAGAGTTTAAGAACATGCTTATAAAATAAAGATCAGAATTTTAAATGATTGGCCAATATGGTTTCTGATAAGTTAGAAGGTCAGTCAATAACATAAGGTATTAAGTTGCAACCTAGAAAATTGTAACTAAATCTTTTAAAGGAAAATTTTAGATACAGGATGTGAAAGAAATATCGAGTCAAGTGTAATTTCTATGGCCAAATGTTTATGCACATAATATTGTCTAAGCTAATTCACAAATTATCGTACAAGAAAATATTTTTCAAGCACCTGTGAATATACCAGTCCAACAAGTTTGTGTCAGAACTGTACTTGACTACCATACTATTACACTTCCTGCTGAGCTATTATAAAATAGCGTGTCTACCATTCAGATATGAATGAGTTATTTCACCATTGTCAAATTGTTAAAAATATTCTGGTTTCAATGGGGAAGGGATTGAAGTTGCTAGTGCAGTGTCCCTAAACCGATAAATCAATTCTAGCTAGTATCTCCACAAAAGCAGTCACCATCTCATGACCCTGGGGTCCATTAAGCAAATCTCATCCAGTTTGACTTAACCTTGAAGTAAAGCAATACCACAGAGGTGCTACTTAGATACCTCAGATTACAAAATCACAGGTCACACTAAAGGTCATTTGGGATAGAAATTTTATGGCAATTAAATGTTAAGAAATATATTATAAAAAAAAATACTTGGTAGAACTATGAGATGTTTTTAGCTTTACTGACTTTTTACAGGTAGTAGCGCAGTGCAACAATAATGGAAAGTACAACAGTAAATGCATTACAGAAATATCTGAATTTCTAGCCTGATTGAGCTGAAAAGGGGAGAGACTAAACAAAATGTAAGACACAGTGTAAAATTATTCTTTATTTGCTTGTCAGTAAGTAACAAGTCCATGTGCAACCAGAAAGAATGCAGGGAATGAAGATAATGTGGCTAAACTTTGAAAACTAACCACTATAAAGATATCACTCTCCCAGAGTGTTATCCACACTCCTTTTGTTATTTCTCTCAGTAAATATAGGAATAATGTAGCCATATTTATAAAAATCTACACAGTCAATGTTTCTAAAGATTACTTTAAACATTATAGTGCGCTAAAATAATTCTCCAGTGACATCTTTCATGGGAGAGCCCAGAAATACCAAAGGAGAACGTCTTAGGCAGTATATAAATAGCACAGACAATTATGCCACTACATCTCTTAGCCCTTTTCGCGAAATTCCATATTCACCAATTGTGTATATGTGTAAAAATTTGGCTGACATAAAGTGTTCACCTTTCTAAAGTAAAAGAGAAGAAAATGGTATCTTACCAATTACCAAACCATTCTTACCTTTGCCTTCATGTCATCCCAGCTCTCTGAGTTTGAATTTTAAAACCAATATATTAGGCAAAAAATAGAATATTTGCAAACCAGATGTGCATTAGTCCCCAGTATCCTACTCTTTGCAGCTGATGAACACTAAACCACAATAAATAAATACATTTAAGGGTGAAATCACATCCATTGCATTCCTCTGCCTCCACCCATAGTATTGTAATACTGACTGCACACATGGTAAAGGGAGGCAAAACCCCTTTCTAGTTGTACATCACATGTTAAATAATAGTAAGATACTTTAACCTTATAAACTTGAATTATAAAATGACAAGATAAAGTAAAACTGTACTTTTACAGTGTTGAATATTAAGCATCAAATCACAAAATAACTGTGATCATTGTACATACACAAAAAAATAAATGAAATTGGCCATAACTGCTTTAAGTATTTGGCAAAAAGTTCGATTGACAAAGAGTAAAATTCACTATTCTATATCATGTTTCAGCATGAATAGTTTTTTAAAAACACTAAAATACAAATAGTTACCTTGAGTTACCGAAGGAAAGCGAAAATTAACTATTTTCCACTATGATTTAGAAGCATAAATAAAGTTCACTTGGACACTGTGATTGCGTATAAATCTTTTTTTATTCTTCATAAAGTTATGAAAATCAATTAATTAAAAATAAAAATAATAAGTTTCTTATGTGCTCATCTAGAGCCTGACGATGTCTTACTTCCAACAACCAGTTGGAAGTAATAAACAGATAAATTGAATATAAGTTTGAGTTTCACTCAATAGGTCTACTGGATAACAGTAGATTCGCTCAAGAGCAACACTAGAAGTCTTATTTACAGTGTGTGTTCTTGCAGTTTTACTTACATCAGACCATTGCTTCTATCAAATAGTCTCAGCTTCAGATCATCCACCATTCTTCCAAATCGAAGGTTTATTAGATTCAAAGAAACCTCGTATTTACCCAACAGAATATGCATTACCACGTGACTGGTCATTCATGTACATATAGATAGGGGCCATGACTTGAAACAAATAAACTTACGGGTTTTCTCGACCACGTTTTCATGTGAAACCTGTAGATATCCAGATCAAAAAATAAATTCAGAATAACTATTATAATCCTATAAGACGATAGAAGCACGTGGTATATTCATATACTACAACTTCCCAACCTGATGCTTGTCCAAAGCTAGCAATTAACTTTAATTTTACTACCAATAGAGTTTAAAATCACACTGTTCAAGAATTTTGTTAACCCTTTCTGGCTTTAAAATCCATCTACCAGACTTCACCATCGTTAAATAAAGATACAAGAATCAAATAAAAACATATTCTTAAACAATGAATGTCACACATTATTGTAAACCTCTTAAACAATGAATTCAATATTACCACTTTAAACCTCTTAACCAAAGAAAAATGTATTACATAATGATCATAAACCCTTCAAAATAGATAAATACAAAATGCAGTCTTCAACACATGATGCTTTTAAATAAGGGACATTAATAACCAGATTAAAATAAAAATGTATGCAAATGTCCCCCGTGGGACAGCGATGAGTTTAGGGATTTACAATACTAAAGTCTGTGGTTCGATGTTCCCTCGGTGGGCACAGCAGATGGCCTAATGTGGCTTTGCTCTAAAACATACCAAATGAAACATCCAGATGTATATAATAAAACAATTTTACTGCAGATTATCTCCGCCTGCAATATTTACATTAAAACCTTTTAGCATTGTAAAATACACCACTTACAGGAATCCTATAAGAGAGTACGACAAATGGCAAGAAAGCAAAAACGTCTAACACATATATCATGATCACAATTCAATATGATACAACGTACAAATCACAAAAACCACCCGACCCTGAAGTAAAATACAAACAAATAACTTTAAGTTTACACATTATTTGAAAGAAATGTAGTTAGAAGAAAAGAAAAGAAAACCCTCTAAAACTAAGACACATTTGCAAGAAGAAGCCCTTTTACAAAAAAAAAAAGAAATGCACAAGTAAATAGCAAAACAAAATTGCAGCTTTTCACCTAGATAAATGTCAAAGATCTAAGTTATAGTAAACAACAACAACACATAGAAATAGTAATAAAGGATATCGAAATATGCACTCGATCCATCAAGGCAAATTAAAATATACAATACAAAATAAGAAAGTCTTAAACCTAGGTAAAAATATAGGACAAAACATCAACAAAAGTTCCTGAGCTACAAATATTCAGTATTGGAAATAAATATGGAAACACAGGACAAAGTGGGTACATAATGCATATTTAGCACATCTCAGTGGTGTAGTACTAAATAAAAAAGTGCTGGAACGCGAAATCTATTGTATAACCATGTAAGGTGAGATTCTTTCGAAATAGTGATGATATGGCATTCCGGCCAAAAAAGCTGTGCCCACTCGTTCCCACCCCACTACACCTCTAGCAAATATGCACAAACATAACATCAATGCATTATGACAGAAAATGTGGAAAGGCAAATGAATACATTGCGTAGAAAATCATTTCTTGGCATGAGAGCCACATGTTGTATATTGAGCTTGACAATGTGTTTTCATGCTATCATGCAGTTTATCAATTAAAGATTGTGGAATGTTGTTCCAACTGTCCTGTACCACTTTCTACAATCCATCCAAGTTTTTTGGTTGCTGTATAACAATCTCAGTCCAAATAACCCCACATGGCCTCGATGATGTTCATATCAAGATTTTATGAAGGTCACAACATCATTGTGAGTATTCTCTCAGTCTTTTTACATTCCAAATAGGTTTTCATTTTTACGATGTATGCTTGGGATATCATTGCTATGTTGAGAGATGAAACCCTGCCCAATGAGATGCATTACTCAGAGAATGGCATGCTGGATCAGAAACTTATCTGAATCTGTCAACAGTCAAGGTGCATTTGATTTTGTATAAGTCTCGACGTCCTTGGCTGAGCTACAGACCCATAATTGTATTGATCCACTCACTGCTTTGCTGTATTTATTGTAAACTGATTGCTATATCAATCTCCTTTAAACAAACTGACACTGATTATAGCCAAACAGCTCAAACTAGAATTCATCTGTAAATAACACTTTGAATATCCCACTGTCTCATTTCTATTGCCCATTTTAATCATTTTGTTTTGTTGCCCCTTCTCCATTGAGACTATTTTGGGCTAATGTGTATCTTATTGTTCTTGAAGAGACATTAACATTTATACTTAAAGATAATTTGAAAGATCTCTACTAGATCATTGCCTATCATTCAGATAATTTACTCTAACACACTTTATATCACTTTTGGATACTTCTTTGTAGATCACTTCTATTGTCAACAATACCAGTTTCACAAACAAACTCTTTTTAATTTCTTGCATATAGCACCGGGCGAAACGTAAAATTGAGCTGTGACCTATTGATAAGAGTAGTCTTAATTAACTTAAACCTTGATTTCTTTTTGCTTATCATATGTAGTTTCCTTCCCAGGAGCTACTGCGTTAACCACAAGTTTCAAGCTCCCAAATCTTGTCACTGCCTACTCATATATAGGCACTGTGCTGGTTTCACACTTTTAAATTGATTGCCTGGCACCCAATCACATTGGGTCATATCAACACGACACTGCATTAACCGACATAAAATACATAAAATGTTACATAAAATATATTGTTCTATCATTTGTAATTTTCATTGTATACCCACTTTGTACATAATTATTTCCAATACTGTATATATGTACAACATTTTACTACAATCAAGTATGTTGAAAATAACTCAAATTCAAAATATACCGAGAGAGAAATATACACACTATCCTTTGCATCTTAAACGAAGGAAAATAAAATATACAATATATACACTTACCCAAAGCAGCTACGACGCCTGACTACCTTTATTGCTTTTTTAACGCGATAGTAGATTCTTCAGATTGACTGCTGTCTTGGCAATTAGCTCCTGTGGTGGTCTTGAGGATGTCTTTTGTGTTAGCCAGGATCCTCTGGGAAGCTGCAAGTTTAGTACACAAGTGAAAGGCTTCTTCTTCAAATTGCAGTGGAGATTTTGGTCTCCACTGCACCTGATCTTCTTCTCTCTTTTCAAGTAAAGAGGGTCCAAGCCTCAGTCCACCATGAAGCTATCTTATGGTAATGGTAGGGGTCTTCTGCAAGGTATGGTGGTCCATGTCGATGGTAGTTGAAATAGTCTGGAATACTACACTTAACTGTTAGTTAATCACCTTTCAGTCTCTTCGATCCGAGGCTCGAGCGTTGGACCCATGAAGATTCCTCACTTCATCTTACTGGTAGTCTGGGGGAACTCTAAACATTGAGATTCTTTCTTTAATCTGACCAGCTTGGATGGTAACTGCTGCTATAGATATGGCTACCCATACAACCAGTGCTTGGCCCAGGAGTGGTTGTTGGAGTGTCAATGACAATGCCTCCCCAGTATCTGTCCACCCTTCAAGGTGATCTTTCAGGGCTTCAGGGTGTAATGGTTCTCCTAGAGGTAGGTGCACATATAATGTATTCATCATACTGAAAGGGGCTCTTGATGCTGACATGTCTGTCATTTCTCCTTTATCTTGGGGCTGATTGTTGGCAATGGTGATTATTTTGATAAAATGTATTTGATAACTGGCATGGGGTGGTGCTTCGGTTGATCCACTGGTGGCTCCACTACTCCATGTGCCAATGGTTAGCATACAAGAATGTTGAGCTTCTTACTGAGTCCACCCAGCCTCTGTAGACTTCATTGCAAATACAAAAATGGACTTGGAGATGTCCCGAACCTTCAAAGAATAGGCTAGCTAAATATTTATCCATACGTTCAACCAGATGAAGGTCAGACTTGATCCAGGTGTCTTTAGGTCAATTGAGAAGTCTAGCTCCTTACAAACACAGTCCTAGTCATCAAATCAATTTTCCATAGCAGGATTTTCAGAATTTTGGCACATGTAAACAAGAATTGGACAGGGTATTGGCTAGTTAAAAACAAGATAGCCAATTTGATCCAAAACTTTACCTTAAATTCCAAATGTTCGGGCTAAAAATATTAAGTTGGTGAAACTTAAGTAGTCAAAAGGTCATCCAGGTGTGTAGGAAGAATTAAGATAATAAAAATCTAGCTATGACCATTACCCTTCTCTAAAAACTAGCATGAAATACCTTGGTCAAGGAAAATCACTTATAGAATGTGTATTGCTGTTAGCCAAAAATTGTGTGATCTATAGGCCCATTGAGTCTCTTCTTGACTAACACCCATTTAGCCATGTTGCCCTCTATTGCTATTGCCATGACGATGGACAGCATTCTCATTGTAAAACTGGATCTTATGCACATAATTTGTTCCACATTAGAAAAAAAAACTAATCTTCACTTTTGAACATTAATATTTACCAATGTTTCCATTGTCTTTCCTTAAGGGCTTTTTTTTAGTTACAATTTTATTATTAGCAATGGTGCGAATTACAAAGTACCACTACTTGGGTGCAATTTTCAGGCACTTTAAGCTGCTCCTTGTACTGAAATAATGTTAAGAAAATATTCAGAAAAGTGTGTGCTTTTCTAAATATTTAAACCTCGTGATTAAAAATATTCTATCATAACCAAATACACATTAAGTGACATTTTAAACTACTGTCTGTGAATTGCTTAAACTGCTGATAATTTAACCTACTCAAATATTTTCATTCAAGATAATCGAAATATCGTGTACTACCCTTACGAAAAAGCAACAACAACAACAACAGGCAAAACTGTGTTTTCTCTCAAACATAGTGTTGAACTAATCTTACCACAAAACAACAGGTAAAATATTTCAATGCAGAAATTGAAATATTCTCTCTTGAGTATTAATGGAAGTAACAACCATACTATACTTTCCACTAATACCTTGGAGGTCAGTAATTACAGTTAACCTCATATCACAAAGCTTTAACATCCAGTTCCTTGCAGTATTTTTCTGTTGTATGTCCATTCAACAGTTTTTCGTGATGAATATTCTTATGTTGAGGCTATGGGAAGGCAATCCATATGGATTAAAATATTTTCTTTTTGCATTTTGACCACAGTAAATACAGATCCAGTGACTGGCTGGTTGATGACTTTGGATCCAAATTAATGATGTAGATCTATTTTGCTGCTTGATCAGGGTGATCACATTTCTTAGCTTGTTTCATGTACATAAATATAGAGTTTCTAATAAATGTCTATAGTGTTAATAGGTTTATATGTATTGGTTAAGAGGTTTCTAGACTGATCAATTTCTAAAATTAATTGAAATTGGGCATGTGCAAGAATATTTACAGTATTAGGTATTGTCATACGAAAACTTATCTCAATTTGTTTCATCAAGCAAAAGTGGAAATCTCTGGGGGTTAAATCGAGTGTTAGATTAAAGGCAAAGAGTGTATGATCTACCAAGTATTTGTCATAACTATTATACATTCCTTGATCTTGAACCTGCTTTTCTGTTTCACTAAATAAGGTTTCATAATTTCGTGCATACAAGTCAGTATCAAAATCAAGTTCCAAAGGGCGAGAAGGAGTCTGTTTCTATCCACGTTGACTACCAACCACGAACTTGACATTGTTTGAAATTGTACAGATTTCCCTCAAAGGCCATTAAATACATCATTACTAACACATCATACAGCGAGATATGTGAGTACTTGATCCAAAAATGCATTATTGATAGAGGCTTGTAAGTTTTCCTTTGAACAGAACATGCTTTGAATATTATATATTTCAAAAGATATTTAGTCGTTACTTTCTGAAATGCTGTAGCATGCAGTGAAATTATTGATGGGTTGATCTATATCTCTCTAGCATGAAATAGAAACCTGCAGAAAATCAATTCTGATTTCCAATTCATAATTGGACATAATAAAAAAATGCATTTTTACTTTGTACGAGATGTACCTTTAAGTTCATTCCATTATGTACGAATTTGTTCTGCAAAAGTATGTCCAAATGTAGGGGGCCAATCATCGATTGTCTGACTAACACATGTCTCTTTGTGTTGATCTTTATTTCCATTGTTCTCACCATTATTAAAGTTGAGAATGTCAAAACTATCCAGTATACCCTTTACCCACACAGACGAAGTCAGATGACTTCTCTTAGCTTCTCTACTATAATTCATTGAAACTTCTATGTAAGCCGTATATACGTAAAGATTGTAAGGTTAAGAGGTGAGCTTGTCATTCAAGTGTACATTCACATGAGAATATAGAGAATGAAGAAACAGAATAGTAGGAGGAAAGATATTTTCTGTCTTTTTCCATATAGTTTGATAATTTTTGATTTTACGTGAAGATATGATTGTGTCAGATATAACTATTCATCTGAATATCTAGGCATATATCCTTTCTTGAACTGATGCTTCACTTTACTAACATGTACTTGAATGCCAACTTTGAAATTTAAGTTTACTTTGGCATTTACTTCACATCTGAGACTGAATAGAGTAATTAACGTGCATTAGTCTCATTTTAAAAATGTGATGATATGGTTGATTATACATCTTGACTAAATCTTCAATACAGGAAAATGCTTGTATGTTTTGTGATGTGTAAAATAGCGCCACATTCTAGTTTTAACAGTATCATCACATAATTCTATTATAGACACTTTTATATCATTATGTGTAGTAAATAAGTGAATTTATTATTCCTTTAGATAACACAGACGATTAGTAAATTATGTTCCAGCAGCCATATGAAGGTTATATGGCTTTTGACTCTGTTTTAAAATTTATTGGAAAGTTTAGATGGGTGGCAAACCTTTCTTATCCTTGAGTGAAACGACTTATGTATATTTAGAAAATGCATCATCAATACACATTAATAACTACTTAAAATAATTTTTATAGCGATTTAGATTGGAGAAATCTACCAAATCAGCCTGCCATTGTTCATCGATCCCTGCAATAAACACTTGGTTTCATGAAACGTTTTATCTTACTGGTTTGTGCATGTGCAAGTATCCTGGTAATTCAACCAGT
>NW_013666255.1:17641-30107 GCF_000517525.1 Limulus polyphemus
AATATAACAGCAAATGTACAACGTTTCGACAAGGTTTTGTCATCATCACCCATTCAAGCCATCTCCAGCCATTATTAAACACTTGGTTTCATGAAACGTTTTATCTTACTGGTTTGTGCATGTGCAAGTATCCTGGTAATTCAACCAGTCTTTGAATTGTTTGAAGTGAAGTATTTATCTAGTGCTTTTACAGATTTGTTTTATTACTTACTTTTACTTTAATTACTAATATTATTTTCTGTTTTATTACTATTATCTTTAGTATTATTTATTTCGGTGAATTTCAATTGTTATCTTTAATTTTTTATCTTAATTAACATTTTATTTTTTATTTATTCTAAGGATTATTACTTTATTCTTTTTTAACTTTTGAGTTTATTATTTTTCATTTGGATTATTTTTTATATTAATTGTTTTTATTTTTCATTATTGTTATTCACTGTTAGCTTTATTCTTTTTGTACTTTCTGTACTTAATATCTTTAATTATAGCTTATTGTTATTACTATATATTTTGTCATTTCCATAATATTTATGTTTATTTTTTATTTGTATTATTACTTTCTTTTATATTTTAATACGTTTAGTCATTTATATAACTTTTCATTTTTATTAGTTTTATTTTTTTAATTATTTACTTTTTCATTTATCCTAAGTACTATTACTTTATTTTTATTATTTCTCTAATTTTTTTATTTTATCTATTTTAATTAAATTTCATTCCATTACTTTGTTCATTATTTTTATCTTTATAAATTTTATTTAATTATTTTTATCTCTTTACTTTACTTTAATTAATTTAATTTTAATTTATATAATTTTAACAATTTCTTTAATATTGAGAAAGAAAGGAAATCTTGGATTCTGTGATTTTAGCAAAGAGACAATGCATCTGTGATTGAAGATAATTTTAAATAACCAAGGATCAGATAAAACTTACACTGACAATTAAGAAGCTAAACAAAATGTTAATAAATATTTTTATTAACACAATGGGTTGTGTAAAATCTTTAATAAAAAGATTGAGCTACCATTGCTTAGTTTTGAAATAAATAAATTTTATTCTTAATTTTTTCACCCTTATTATTATTTTAGTTTAGTTATTTTTTATTTTATTATCTTTGTATCTATTATTTTATTATCTTTATTTTTAATATGCAGTGAAACTTTCCGTGTTATGCAATGAAGCTTTCCGTGTTATGCAGTGAATCTTTATGAAGTGTACATCTGGTGACAACAATGGTCGATACCGATGCTCAAGCCTTGGTTGGTGACAACCATTTTCATTCTGTATGCAAACCCTTCTAGACACAGTCAGAATGTGAGCTTTCCATTTACATCTAACTTATTTCCATTTGGTAGAATAGAGTTCGTGTCGATAGGCTCTAGTGGTTGTTTCAGTGGTTTTATTTAATAGCTCTTCCACAAATCTATGAGGATATCCTCGTGATCTGGTGAGGCCATTCCAAGGTAAAGTTTATCATACAAACGGCTCAGATCATCCGTGTAACTGATTGAGCTTTCTATGGCATCTCTCTTCCAAGCTTTGAATTCAGCACAATAGATTATCTTGTTTTCTACCAGGTTAAACTATGACACAACTCAGTTAGGATTGTCTCGTAATCACAGAGTTATTCTCAAGATTCGAACCAGCAGTTCAATTTTAACTTTTGAAGGTCATTTTAACCTTTTTGAAGGTCAACATAAGTAAAGCCACTCTCTTGAACAGCTGTGCTGCTTTAGTATGAGGTAGGTTGAGAGCATATGACACAATGCTCTCTATCTACTCATCCATTAATCTTTTCAACTTTAGTTTCCTAGGCTGACCACTTGTGACAGTTTCATCAGTGATATATGGCTTAAATGTGTTTTTGCAAGCCATATGACAACTGTAGCTCGTTTCTTCATGGCTAGAGATGTTTGTAAACAAGGTTAGAACTAATCCAGCTACAACTAAGTTGCTTCTATCCTACAGGTGCATACGAAACTTTCATTCCTTAGTTGTTCTGCTATAACATCCCCTTCTTGTTTTATGGCAGATTTACTCATATTCTGATGCAAAAATCCATGGGCGTGAACTTAATGCAAACATTAACCACTTCACATACTATTCTGACACTCTAGTTCAGGTGCACTAGAAAGTGAACCATTTGTGACATCATCATCCACAAAGACTAAAATGTTTGCAAATAACCTGTTGATTATTAATTTATGGAGGAGTAAATTAGTAGTCGACTGATTGCATATATGGCAGTATTCATACCAATCAGTTTGATCATGATAAATAAATTTAACAAATGTTTGATCGATAATATGAATAACTCATTCTGCCAAACCACTGAACTGTAGGTGATATAGAGAAGTTGCACTTTTTTATCACAGTTAAAATCTTGTATACTTCTTGAAACAACTGGCTGTTTAAATTTGTTGTTTCATCCGTGTGGAATTTTCCTGGTGTTCTGAATTGTTCTACCTATTGTCCAGCCAGTAAATCAGAGACTAGCTGCCTGAAATATTAACCAATGAGTAACATTTGGACCACTTTGTTACGTAATCAATAATTACAGCACATAACTGGAGAGGACAATCAATAGCCGGACTTCTATTTGCAAAAGAAAACACACGATTCTTAGACAGTACTTTCACTGGCATAGCCATATTTTTCTCTAAGCAACACTCAATGTACAGTGTTTTATCACCTTTCAATGCCTTGATGTGAATGTGACCATATTAGAACTTTTACATATTAGAACAAGTATGGGAAACACCCTTGTGGAAGCTACATCACAGATTGAGAACCGTGGCTTATGGTAGATTTATAGCACACCACCCTTTACTCATAAAGTGCCACAGGTTGGCATACAACCATCTTATCCAGTTACAGGTTCCACTCCATCCTACACATATGACCATACTGGCACCAGTATCCAGGATCCATGGACAGCCTTTTATTGGATAAGCTCTAATGACAACAAATCAGAGCCAGTACATGAAGCATATTACTAGTTTCTATGTTTTTTGTAAATAAACTTATATTCGATTCTGTCTTAAAAGTTAGTTTCATTAACAATTCTTAATATATGTATATATTTATTTAATTTATCTAATTATTATATATTATTTTTTCACTTATGAGGATTTTCTCACATTGCTAACTTAGTATATGGATTCAGGACAAATCTAAATTTCCTAAGCTTGCAAAATGTCGTGAGATATTAGTTGGTATACTAAAGAATACATTGTTTACTAAATTAGTTGTTAATTCTGATTTATGTAACTATCTTGCTTTGATTAAAAGTTCTTGCTCACAACAGAGCCTCAATTAAAGCATACATCTACTTTAGTCAGAACAGAAAGCAGTGAGACTATCTTGGAGAAATTGATTGCAAAACGTTGATAGTGTGCCATAAAATCTTGGAGGCCGCGGACCTCTCATTTTATCATAGGATTGGGACCAGTTCATGACCACTGCAATCTTTACAGATTCATAGATACTCCATCTGTGCTCAACAATGTAACTGAGAAATTTCACCAGAGCATGCACAACAACAAACTTTCTGGATTAAAATTCAAGCTTTCTTTTCTTAAACAGCAAAAACTTTTTTTGTATTCTTAATAGCAGACTGAAATGTGTGGTCAAACTCATAAATGAGGTATCTCTCTCATTGCAGCCTCTCCGGTGTAACCAGTCTTTCAAAACTGATATTTCATTATACAGACTGAATGGAATTGGTGCAAACCATCTCAAATGTTTAGATCTGCTTTCGTCAACCAATTCGACATGTCAGTAGTCACAACCAGGTCTAGCATGTTGAAACAGCATCTTCTAATATATTCATTCATGATGTCAGAGAAACACGTAGGTTCGAGAAGTCTTGATACAAAATGATAAAAATCCTATAACCCAAGAGCTTTCCACGTTTCGAAAGCGCTCGGGTGATAGGGTTTTATCATTTTAATGTATCCAGATATTCATTTATTTATGACAGTGCAAATAATCAGTATATCAGTATATTCACTAACCTATATTCCACAGAGACAAATCATTATTTTTTGATAATCACTTCTTGTGACATCAAAGCACACTCCAAAGATTGTGCTACTCCATCCTTCAACATTCACTCGATTTTAGCATTGAGAAGCTTGCACAGTGGTGTGCACTATTGAGCCTGTGCTACTCATACTGGTTCGTAACATTTGTCTGACCCAGTTGGTCATGTGGTCCAACAAATACACCTGCAAACTCAGTTAGCAACTTATTGAGCTTCTTCTATTGTGTTGATTCCAAATCATCTTCATAATCTCAACTAGCAACTTCAAATGTTCTCGTCACCATGCACTTGCCCTCAGGTATATGCAACTGAAACAACCCTGACTGCACCAATTGTTTCAGATATTTCTGCCTCATTCATCATGCCTATGACCATTTGAGCATGGAGCTGAATAACCAGCTGTCAGAAAGTACAAATCAGTACTGACACAAAGCTGAAACTCAGAGATATGACTTTCTGACAAGAACAGCTTGATTTCTCGATAGAAAACAGCATGGTTCGTATGTTGATTTCACAATTTTAGCAGATAATGGCAGCATACTAAACAACTCTGTACAATACCCCATAATACCACTTATACGTTCAGAGGCACCGTGAATAATGCCTAAAGTATTCTTGTACAGTCCATTATGTGTAGGTTCTAACAGACTGAGATTGGAAAGCTTTCCTTCAGCTTACCTATTATACAATAAATTATATCTGATAACGTTTGTAGCTGGTCTATTTCTAAGATACCAATTTTCAATTATAAAGTAGAGAAACTATATTCTTTCCGTGAGAGAAAGAGCCAAAAGAAAGACAGAGGTGCACCTCCTTACTCTCTTCAAGTTTATATTCATTTCCCAAAGCAAACTCAACTGGCCAGAATGGAAGCTGCACTGTGTCTAGTACAGTACAAGGTTGACCAGGGTTCTGGCAGTTTCTTTATCAACCAGAAACTTATCCTTACTTCCAATCACCTTTACCTATACCACACCTGTACAAGCTGGGCTAGCATCTACATCCTTGGACACAAACTGACTACTGTGCATCTCTAGGTAGGTGGTCAAATTTAACCTGAGTCCTAATTATGTAATAGAAAATATGTGTGGCATCCATGGCTTGCCTATGAACTACATCCAACTGTTTAGTGGTTGGGGTAGAATTTTACTTCCTTCCTATCTTATCTGGGTGAGATACAGACAGTTTCTCTTGAAATGATCACCATTCCACAACCAAAACATCTATTTCATCGCTTCTGGCCAGAATGCCTTCTGGGAGAAGGTACCTGCTATTTATTGGCACAGGCATCATGGGAGAGTGGAGCCTGGAGAACCCTGTACATATATATACATCAGTTATATTCACGGGGTGCCACACAGACCTATTTGGTAGGTTCCCAAGTAGAATATCCACAAGGATATCTTCAATATACATGTTCCATGCTGGAATATGTTTTATCATACATATGCTACAGATCATTTCCAAGGTTTTATAAGTTTTCCTTTGTTTTTTATTTTTGAGCGTTGAAGTTGGTCCAATGTCCAAACGGCAATGCAACTCAGCTACAATTGCATGCTAGTCACTGGGCTGTTCCTTGTCCAACTGTCTGATTGTATCAAGTTTTGGACAGCCTAGGGTCACCATTCGACATTGCACGACCTGTACCTGTATTTATCCTTTTGGACAATTGTTTGCCTGAAATGGTTAAAATCTGTCTAAATCTTTTTTTGTTTAAATGCACCAATAAATTGAAGCACATACATTACACCAGGAGCGATTAGTTGTAAACTTCATCACTCCTACAAAGAGAAAAAATGATATAGACTCTAAAATAATTTTACACTTTTGCATGACTTTTGAGGTCAGATAAGTCATTAGAACAAGCGCGAAGGAGATTCTCAGCGAATACAACTATTAAAGGACCACTTATGGAAATGGAAATAACGAAGAGCAACGTGTGAGTGGTTCAGTTTTTATAGACTGTACAAAAATATATGCATCAGTGTATTTACATGCAAAACATTTTGAAATTTTTTTAAATACACAAATATTCACATCTAAACTAAAAAGAAATAAACATGTAGCATTTCTTAAATGCTACAAATGACATATCAAAATACAAAATAATAGTCTATAGGTTATTCCTTGAACTTATTGGTATTCAGAAATGAAATGATGCTGCCAGTCCAGAATATGTATGGGTTATTATTCAGTACAGAAGTGACTTAAAGTCCATAAAATATGTGGAGGCTTTTGAAAATCATGGTCAGTATGCATAAGTATATAGTCTAACAGATGGATAAAGCTGCCTTACAGTAGGGAAGAAGATATGATAAGATGGTGCAAGACTATTATTTAAATTGTTGAGGTGGTGTACAGCTGTTGTACCTGGTAGTGATGCAGCATTCTTTCAGCTTAGGATGGAGTGGTTCTTGTATCATTGTCCAAAAACTGAACCCATTCACAAATGTGCTTCAAAATTCCTGTGGTGTAAATGTAAGTGCTAAACAATTGTCTGGGAGTACATTTGCTGTGTATTCTGACTTTTGGAAGTCAAGTACTGAGTGACAAGTAGTCAATGTTTGTTTTTACATAAGTTACTTGAATATGAACTGAAAGTTCCAGGTTAATGTGTTCTGTAACCTGAACTTCTGATGAAATAGAGGTCAGCTAACTCATCTCCCTTGTCCAAAAACACTGTGAAACTTTAAGCTATAAAACTACTCAAATTTTGTTGGTACTTGGAACAAAAAACTCCAGAAACATCAACATGATGAACGATATCATCAATGTGACTGCAGACATGAAGGCGGATGATGTAACCCATATGCAACTCTCTTGCATCTTTTATTGTTTTGACAGGCAGAATATCCAGATAAGAGGAAACTTTTGTCTTGATCAGCAACTTAGAGGAAGTAGTGATAATAATTATGTCAGAAGCAATAGCACCAATATTGCCTGTAAAGTCCTAGATGTATATGAATATCCCAACTGTTGTGTGCCTCAAAAGATGTCAGTACCATATGTAGGTGTCAACTCACATCCACAGTAATAATATTTTTTATCATACTTTATAAGAATGATGTTTCAGATTCCTTGTTGTTATTAGAACATTTGCCTCCATCAGCATTTACATTCAAGCTAATGGCCATTATTATGCATTATTTCTTAGCAATGCAATTTCCATTGTAACAATTTCATGTGAAAGATGTCAAGTTCAATCTTGGACCACACATCTTGAAAACTTTTCCACACGCTATCTACTGAATTCCAACATTAGTTTTAAAGTAGGTCAGAGGCACAAAAGTCCATTGAAGATATCTCAGCAGATTTGACAGGTATGTGGTTGGATAGAGTTGCGGTAACTTTGGTTTCTTCAGCAGTCATTCTTACGTGAACAGCTATAGATCTAGATGTGCAGTTGGAAGATTGTGAGCCTCCATCGAGTTTAAACCCTTTCATTAACTTGTTATTATAATATGCCCAGCTTCTTTGCAATAGGTTATTGGGTTGAAAGGTTCTCTTTGATAACCATAGCCTTCAATTTGTAGATGAAGGCGTTGTCTTGAATTAGCTTGGGGTGATGTTGGGACTCATTACTGTCCTAAATGCTGCTTCCATGAAAAACTTTTAGAGCTTTCTTCTTTGAAATGTTGTGCATATGGCTCTGTATCATGTAATAATAACCTTCTTTGTAAGGGTTTATGACACACCCTTCAATTGTAAGTCTAATGTTGGATAATCGGGAATTCACTGTGAACTAAAGATATAGGTGCTAAACATATCAGACATGATGGCTTATTCTGCATGACAAGTGTATCAACATATGCAAGTTGTTCTCATAAAGTGTCTTTAAATTTCTGATGGTTATTTCCTTACTTCTAATCTCGACTCGCAATCTGAGGGTGGCGGGTTCGAATCCCGGTCCCACTAAATATGCTCGCCCTTTTAGCCGTGGGGGCGTTATAATGTGACATTTAATCCCACTATTCGTTGGTAAAAGAGTAGCCCAAGAGTTGGCGGTGGGTTGTGATGACTAGCTGCCTTCCCTCTAGTCTTACACTGCTAAATTAGGGGCGACTAGCGCAGATAGCCCTCGTGTAGCTTAGCGCGAAATTCAAAACACACCAAACTAAACGTACTTCTCATGCACTGGTGATTCATATACCGTATTTTTAAAGCCTATAACATAATCAGCATATGCTGCTAGCGAGCTTTGGATATTGTTTCAGATATAAGGGGTTATTTTCGTAAGGACAATTCTTTTTCTATGTTTCACAAATCACCAGGGCCACAATAAAGCAATTTTCTTTATCACTTAGTGTTTATTTTACGGAACTCACTGAGTATTAAAAGTAGATTTCCATCTAGTACCACTGATGTAATTGATTTGTCAATGTGTACATAAATACGTTGACACAATCATAATTTGTTTCTCTACTTCTTGGAGCAATGTATTTCAATTGATTGGTGAACAAGAAAAGAATGATTTACTCCTTTTGCAATAATTTTTTTAAACATATATTTTTCTCATTGTTACTTCAGTAGAGTTGGGATTAGCTTAGATACGAAGTTTTCTTTTTTCTCTCTCCTCTAACTCTCAGTGCAATATATCTCACAAATGAGAGTTACCAGTTCCTTCAGGTTTTGAAAAATAATGTGTGCGAAAGATCATTTATTAAATGCGGGTTACGTGTTTGTTTTTGGTTTTGATTTATTGTACATTGCACAAGTCTACAGTTTGATATTGGATGGATTACACGATATCGTAGTTTTAAAAGTTACCATCATAATGAGACATTTGTTTTTGATAGAATACGTACAAACTGCTGTTTTTTGTTTATCTTTCTATATAATATAGTAGACATTTTGTTATATATTTAATGTAATTCATCTGTTTCACTTTGATTGTGGATCTTGTTTAGATAATAGTTATTAAATGTAGGTCACATTGGGTTTCTAGATCTACTCTGTTATTAAATTAATTGTGGTTTATCTGTTTGTTTGGTTTTGTATAACAAACATTTTGTTATCGAACGTTGGTTATCAGTTGCTTACAGTTTGAAAAATCATGTTTGATTTCACGTGAATTGACTCATGGTAAAACAGTGTTTCTTGGCACTTGTGTATAACGTTAATATAATAAATAACACACGACTTTAAAATGGGTACACAATTAATTGAAAATATTTTTGATTAAGGCCAATCTATGACCTCCAAAATATTGACTCTCCATATTTCGACGTCATCATCGGGTCCTGATGAGAGCAGCTGTTGTACGTGTGTGTGTAGGTAGATAGATAAACAGATAGAATGTCTCATATTCTGACATTTGTTTTGTATTTTAGTATTAATCACTCGAGTGAAAAATTATTGTTATGAACTTTTATCTCCTTATGTTACACAAGTGTTATTGACACAGAACCCCAGCGTTTGAAGGACAGAGTTTCTTTGTATTTATCTACTAATGTTGCTTGGGCGGTGCCCGTTTTTTCCAAAGTTATATTGTGTGTGATTGTCCCTCACCTGAAGGGAGGGTGGATGCGGCTTATATAATTATGACTTTGTTGCCTCACATACATACACGTACATATATATATATATATCCATATATATATATGGACGTTACGGTTTAAAAGTACACTGGCTGAACTGTCACAAAGTGTACGCACACATTAGGCTTGAAAAATGTTAAACGTTTGAACGGGTTGGACTCTGAGGACGAGGCCATATATAGTCGTTAAAAAGCATTTTGTATAATGACATGAGTAACTCGTTAAAAATGACTTTTCTCCTCGACAGCACGAAAACATGCCCATTTTTACATTATAATTTTCATAAGGTGAATTGTACAAGGTTATCGCCTGTTTTGAGTAAAGAACTCAATTACATTTGACTAATTTTACCATTCAGGGGTCACAACTTAGTATTTTACGTTCAAATTAACCGATTTAGGGTCTATATGATTAGCGTCTCCCCGCTGGTTTGTTTGTAGTTAAGAACAAAGCTACACAGTTGGCTATCTGTGCTCTGCCCACCATGGGTATCGAAACCCGGTTTCTAGCCTTGTAAGCCCGCAGACACACCGCTATGCCACTGGGGGCTCCCCGCTAGCTAAGCATTAAGTGTGAAACCTTATAATGCTAAAAAATCTGGTTTCGTTACCCGCATTGCGCTGATCATAGATACCTACTGTGTAACTCTGTGCTTAACAATAAACAAACAAACCCTCTCATTATCAACACAATTGCGCTACATTTACTACTATTATTATCATTGACTTTGATACAAAGCATATTTATGATTTAGTGCTATTGTTTAATTTGGTGATTTAAATAGCAGATACAAATGTATAACATTAGCACAAGAACTGGTTATCTTATTTCAGTGAAAATTAAAACAAACTTATCTTTACCCTAAAAATGTGAATTTCACGTACCCAAACCAAATAATTATTAAGAAGATGTGTTGTACGGGATGGCCCTGTGGTACAGCTCTATATTTCTTGTTGTACGGGTTGGCCCTACAACAAGAAATATAGAGCTGTACCACACAACAAGAAATATAGAGCTGTACCACAGGGCCAACCCGTACGGGTTGGCTCTGTGGTACAGCTCTATATTTCTTGTTGTATGGAATAGCTCTGTGGTACAGCTGTATATTTCGTGATGTACGGATTGGCCCTGTAGTACAGTTCTATATTTCAGAGCTGGGAAGCTGGGTTCGGATCCTCGCGATACCACAAAATAGTCCCTCTACTTTAAGTTGTGGATGCGTTACAAGAGTGAAATTCGGTCCTTGAGCGTGAGTGATGAGTTATGCTGACTGGCTGGCTGCCCTCTTGTCAGTTGTTCCAAGTTAGGGACTGCAGTTTGTTTGTTTGTTTTAGAGCAAAACCGCATTGGACTATTTGCTGTGTCTATCGCGGGAAATCGATCCCTGGATCTTAGCGTTGTATGTTCGTTAACTACACAAACGGTTACCTGTTGGCGTCTAAAAAACACACGAACCTTTTCTGCGATTTATGTCTTCAATCTTTTAATTTCTCATTTGGACTAACATTTTTTTAATCAGTTCACCTGAGAATAAAATTCTCAACTCCAAGGACAATGTAAACAATAGAGAGTTAAGAAATATGTCCAGGAAAACATTTGTAAACAATAGAAAATTAAGAAATGTGCCCAGGAAAACATTTGTAAGCAATAGAAAATTAAGAAATATGTCCAGGAAAACATTTGCAAACAATAGAAAATTAAGAAATGTGCCCAGGAAAACATTTGTAAGCAATAGAAAATTAAGAAATGTGCCCAGGAAAACATTTGCAAACAATAGAAAATTAAGAAATGCCCAGGTAAACATTTATAGTCTTCGGTAAGTTTCAGTACGTATGCGAAACATATGTTGCTCGTGGATAAAAAATGTTTGCATAGATATTAAAACATTCGAAAATACTGAAAAACAATGCATAATTATATAGGATCTGCGTTCATAAAAGATTTTAAGAACTTTACCAAGCCAAAAGGACAAGACAAAAATGAACATGAGTATTATCGACAGAGCGAAGCAACCATGTGGGAGTGGAGGGTATCTGGAAAAAGGGGTGAATCACACAGACGAGTTCTCCTGGGAATTAGCTAAATATTTACTAATGAAGTAATTGTAACAACTTAGGAGTAATACCACTTGCCTAAGTGCAATTGTATCAATAAGTGTCATAAAATAACCCTATTTCAGTCAAGTAAACTCTGTTATATATAGACTATGAAAAAAAACTGCCATCTTACTAATCCTTTAAAGAACAATGGTGCAAATATAGTCCATACTCAATAACTCTTCTAGTATTACAGAATCAGTACGGGGATAGTTATTACATGCTCCCACTCAATGTTAATATGTTACAAAGGACCCTGAAGAGATAGTACTGAAATAATGTGTTATTACGGTCCTATGTCAGTGTTTTGTATAAGCAATGAGACAATACACTCTGACGTGAAATTTCACTGGAATATTAAACGTTATATTTGCTAATAAATACTGGAGAGTTGTACAAACATGGGTAAGGCGTAGCGGTTAGCGTACCAGACTGTGGAGCTGATGTTCCTAAGTTCGTATCCTAATACCGCTCCAAATAAAAGAAAAAACGCGCTCCGTAATTTAGGTCCGAGGGTGAGCTAAAATATTGACCGTCAAATCTCACCATTCGAGCCCCCCAAGTGGCAGAGCGGTATGTTTGCGGACTTACAGCGCTAGAATCCTGGTTTCGATACCTGTGGTGGGCAGAGCACAGATAGCCCATTTTGTAGCTTTGTGTTTAATTACAAACAAACAAACTCACCATTCGGTCTGACAGGAATAGCCCAAGAACTGTGTATATGAGAGATGTATTATATAAAGATAGGTATACCATATATATATATATATATATATATATAT